>NC_068566.1:38172348-38481091 GCF_025698545.1 Gossypium raimondii
GTGTTATATGGTATATGGAATTGATATTTTGAACTTAATTATTATTTAGATCAAGAATTGAACAATCGGTTGATAAGTGAGGAAAAAGAAAAATTGTGGAATAGTCCTTATGACCCAATTCGATAGTTGGTTATATTAGGTAAGTTCATATGGTATAATTATATACTTTTATGTATTGAATTTGATTTAATTGTGAATATTTCTGTAATAATAGATTGAAATTTTGAAATGTTTATAATTTAGTGCTAAAGGTGAGAAAGGATTAAGGATCTAATATTATGCCTTGTATTCTTGAAGAATATGATTCATGTGAGATATTGAATGATAATGACCTGGTTTTGATATGTGCTCTAAAAATGTGGAAGTGCTCCTATATTGTAAATGTTCTGAATCTTGTATAACCATCAGTTTGAATGTAGTAAACGATTAGGATACGATTGGCATGCCAATAGGGTTAGTTGCACGCTTATTCTGTTCGCACTATGGTGCCCTTGTATGCACATTTGTGCCCTTGTTCAGCACTACGGTGCTCTCTAAGACGGTTACTTGAGTATATGAGTTACTTTTGCTATAGTTCATCAGGTTATCCAAATCTATGAATAAATGGGATAACGATGTTTTTATATTTGATGATGCTATGTGATCGAAATAGCTTGAATGACATTGTTGATGTTGAATTACTCAATGAATTTGTATACGACAAACTCACATGTTTACTCAATGAATTACTCAATAAAGTCGATGGAAATAATCGCTTCTGTTTAACAATTACTAGATCACTTAAAAAACTTGTCTCAACAATATATGATATATGATATGTATGATATGAATATATATAATCTTTTATTTTTGAAAGTATATATAATCTTTTAAATTATTTAATCTTAAATTATCAAATAAAAGAATAAGAATTTAAATTCATTAAAAGACTTCTGGATTAATATAATAATAATTAAAATTCTATCTTAAAAGTTTTAAATTTCACTTATCTTAAAAAGTGATTTTTTTTAGAAATACCCGACTGGAATTTATTCAAAATAAAAGTAACACAATCAAAATAAAGAGACCAAGTTCAAACTTGAGTAGATCCTAAGCCAGCCCAAAACGCAAACAAATGCATATTGGCCCACTATTACGAAATGAAAGCCCAAAATAAAATAATTTCCAATTGAATACACCAACTAGCACACTCCCAAGATATTCTCAACCTTATCGCCTCAAACGGTCCAGTTTCCAAAAGCTAGCAACTTTCCAAAATCAAACCCTATCAATTGTCATTATCCCTTCCAGAACATTGTCACAGCATCCACCCCCAGTTAGGTTCTCTCGGTCTCCTTGTTCCCACAGTTTCAACAATGAAATCTGGTACTCCTCCTTCCAGGTAATCTTCCCTATCCCTCTTCAAACTTTCAGTGGCTAAACAATGTGCAAGAGCATTTGTAGATCTGGGTACATGCTTGAACTAGATCCTTTGAAATCCTCCTTTTATCTGTTGAATGTTTCGAATGATGGCTCCTATTTCTGATTTGTCTTAAAGATTTGTCTGACATTTTTTTTATTATTGTCCTTGCATCGCCCTCTACTATCATTACTCAGAGCTTTAACTGCTGTCCTAAAAGCAATGCCTGGAGACAAGCATAAACTTCCACCGTAAAAGGCGACGCAACCACCGTGTGGAGAATCATATTAGAGGCAACAATCTCACCCAATGCATTTCTAGCAACAACCCCCGAACCTGGTCTGGCTTGTGTTTGATTGAAGGAAGCATCAAAGTTGATTTTGATCAACAAATTTGTTGAGGGGTTCCATTCCTCATTTCCTTCCAATCTAGTAATCTTTCTTTCTTCAATCCCTTCGAGTTCTTTGATATAACGAACTACCCGTTCGCCTATTTCCTTCCCAGTAGACTGTTTCCTTTCATGCACTAATTGATTCTTGTTTGTCTAGATAGCCCATTTGGAGCAACAGAACGTCCTGTATTGCTTGCCTGTACTTCTTCTAAAAATCCAGGTAATCCACTCCCAATAATTCATAACTCAATTTGATAAATTCCAAGTAAGATTTAAATGAACCCATACCTCCACTATTATAGGACAGTCTCGGAAAATATGGACGAGGTCTTCCACTAGACCCTCGCATCTGGGAAAAAACACATTCACCACCAACCTTCTGGAAAATAAATTAGCCAAAGTAGGAAGAAAATACCAAGAAGTTTTCCATAGCATAATTTTAATTTTAGATGGGATCTGTAATTTCCATAATTTCTTGTAGAAATCAGTGCTATCATCTTGTCTAGAATTTGTATTCGAGAAAAAAAGCACTTCCATGTAATAGTTTATAAGCACTTCGAACAAAAAATTCCCTAGATGACTCACCCCTCCACACCAGCATGTCATCGTGAACTTCTTGTCCTAAAGAAATCTGGAGGATCCTTGTAGCAACTTACTCTAAAAAGGTACTGTTGATCAGATCTGCTTTCCATTTCCTATCAAAATTGTCAATTAAGTCTGATACCCAAACTAACTCCTCATTGCTAACTAACTCGTGAATTCTGTAACAAACAGAACCAGGAAGCTACGCATCACTTTGAATAGAAATTCTTTCCCCTGAACCTACTCTCCAACACAACCCACTTTGTAAGAGCCTTTCAGCAACCCACACACTCTTCTAGGTAAGCGAAGGTAAATTACCTAGCCCTACATGCAAAAAGTCTAAATTTCAAAAATATTTTTCCTTTAATACAAGAGCTAAAAGTGAATTGGGATAATTAATAAGACACCATCCATGTTTTGCCAATAATGTGATATTAAATCTAGTAAGACTACGGAATCCCATCCCACCAAAATCTTTTGAATCGCACAAGTTTTCCCAATCACACCAATGAATGCATTTTTTACTAGGACTTTTTTGCCACCAATATTTTGCCATGATATTCTCCAACTCGCCACAAAATGACTTAGGAAGTAAAAAAACACGCCATCGAATAATTAGGGATAACTTGCAAAACTGATTTTATGAAAACTTACCTCCTTGGGATAGAAATCTAGTACTCCAATTTTCTATCCCCTGCTTAAATCAATATTTAAGAAACTGAAAAGAGGCCTTTTTGCATCTACCTACCATATTGGGCAACCCTGAATATCTTTCAGGGTTGTTAGACGATCTCATACCTAGAATACCAGACACAATTTGTTTATCACCCTCATTCGTATTTAAGTTGTAAAAGATGGTGGATTTATCAAAATTTACAAATTGTTCTGAGCATCTTTCATACTCCCTTAGCACCCCTTTTAACGTATGTGCTCCATTAGCAGTAACTTCTCTGAAAAGAATACAATCATCTGTTATTACAAAACTCCGGTAAGGAAAATCTCGAACACACGATCGGAACTCGAAAAGAAAAAGAAGAAATAGGACAAGGCTCCAAGGCGTGTATCAAGCCACTATCTTTAAGGTTATATTCGCCCCCACTTATCTTCAGTGTGCAAATGAGTTCCAAGCAAATTAACCTCGATGATACAATGAAGCCAATGACTATTTGCGTTTTGCACTAACGAGAATAGTCCACTATGCACTGAGTAATGTGTAACAAAAACTCAATTTCTACAAAGGATTTCTGCAGTAATATTTTATAGAATAATCTAATAATATTAGAAAATGAAGGAAGAGAAGAAATACTATTAGAATTTGTTGATATATTTCCAAATGAAAACCCATTCCTATTTATAGGAATTTTCTTATCTCTTCATAGAGACATCTTTCAATAGGTGTCTTTATGAATAAATATATAATAATAATTATTCATTTAATTTTGTAACTATTCAAATAATATTTTTTGAATAATTATAATTCTTTTTAAAAATCAAATGATATAACTTTTGACCAATGACCAAAAGATTTATCTTTTGATTAATTACACCCATTCATTTATAGTTATTGGGATACTATAAATATTTGAAAATGTTCCAACATCATCTACAAATAGAAAATGAAAAATTTGAGGTCCACTCCTACTTGCCTTAGTGCCTCTTAGTAACCCATCAACCATAGTTAACCTCATAAAAGCTGATAGACCCTCACTACAAATTAAGAAGAGGAAAGGGCTTAAAGGATCTCCCTACCGAAGCCCTCGACTAGGTCTAAATCTCTCACCAATTTTTCCATTCACAATGACTAAGTATGAAACTAAATATATACACCTCATAATAGCATCAATCCATCTCGCATTAAAACCCATATGCATCATCATCTCCCTCAAAAATTGACATTCAAGTCCGTCATAAGCTTTGCTCATATCTAATTTCAAAGCCATAAACCCTTTTTTCCCAACTCTCTTTTGACGAAGAGTATACAAGATCTCACAGGCTAAAAGCACATTATCTGAAATTAACCTCCCTGGAAAAAAAACACTTTGAGCATTATCTATACACAACTCCAACACATTTTTAAACCGATTCAAAATCATCTTCGTTATCAACTTGTATAGAACTTTACATAAGCTAATAGGCCTAAAGTTACCTAGATTTTTTGGATTAGGACATTTAAAGATCAACACAATATTAGTAAGATTTAGTGGTTCAAGACCCATACCTTCATTTAGGATTTTTAAACAAAAGTGTGAGACGTCACTTCCCAGAATATGCCAGCACCTTTGGAAGAACAAAGTCAAACACTCATCATCCCCAAAAGCCTTAGTTGGCCCCATTTCCTTTAAAGTCGTAAGAACCTCATCCATCGAGTAAAAAGATAATAACCTTTGATTCACTTCATTTGAGATCGATAGCTCAACCTTTGAAAGAATATGAGTAAAATTTCTGACACCACTTGAGGAAAAAAGATTTTGAAAATACCTTCGAGCAATTTCCTCCACTTCACCCTTATCTTTTGTTTCCCTCTCATCTTCATTCACCAAACATCGAATCAAGTTCCTTCGTTTATGACAAGAAGCATAATTGTGAAAGAAAGTTGTGTTTTTGTCCCCTACTTTTAACCAATTCGCCATTGCTCTTTGTTCCCAATACATTTCATCTTTATCAATCTCCAAATTTAACTGGATCTTTGTATCAATAATTTGAGTGAGATTTTCATCATCTAACTCCCCTTGAAGTAGCTCCTCAAGTTTTTTCGTCACCTCCTTTTTGTGACCGTTCCTTTTAGATTTTATTAAACTAGCCCATTTGATCAACCCAATTTTCAATTGTTCAAGCCTACTTAATAGCTCACCGGATATAGAATCCTATAGGACTTTCACTTCTTCTTCAAAAGAATCCTCCATAACGCACCAAGCCTTAAACCGAAACTTTCTCCTAACCAGTCTGTTTGTTTCCTGTTCAATGCAAATAAGGAGCAGAAAATGATCAAAAAAATAATGTGGAAGATGTTGTATCATTGCGGTAGGAAACATCTCCATCCATTTAACATTGGTCACACCCCTATCCAATTTTTCTTCAATGTTAGTCTCAGGTAAATTTCTCCTTTCCCATGTGAACCACACCCTAGAATATCCAACATCCATCAACTGACAATCCTCAGATACCTCTCTAAAACTTTCATTCTCCCATCATCTCTCGACCCTCTCCTACTTTTTCAAAAGTGTACAAAATCTCGTTAAAATCCCCACACACCAACCAGAAAAGTTATTGAATATGCCTTAGACTACGCAACAGACTCCACGACTCTTCTCTATTTTGCACGTATGGTGACCCATAAAACCCGATTAACCTCCACCTTAAGCTTTCGTCATATTTCTCTACCATAACATCAATATGATTACTACATTTGCTTTTAAGACTGATAGAAACTTCCTCCCTCTATGCTAGACAAAGCCATCCTCTCGAACCTACTGTTAACACCTCAATACCATTCAAGAAGCCACACCGCCTCCGAACCTTCTCCATTTGTATCGTACTTAGTTTAGTCTCCATAAAAAAGACTACTTGGGGATTATACATCTTTAGCACATGTCGAAGTATTTTAATGACTCATAAACTCCCCAAACCACAGACATTCCAACTTAAAGCTTTCATTACGATCGGTCGGCTTGCCCCTTGACAGCTATTGTAAAAGGTAGTTCCGCCCTGTCACCCTCCCTTTCTTAACCACTAATGACCCTGCATTCATCTCATTTGTACAAACATCACTTTCTCTTCTGGCTCTCTTCTTTCCCTCACCCCCTTCAATAGCAGATTCCTCTAAGTCATGATCCATAGCTGTTTGACCTTGAGATTTTATGTATTCCCCTATAGAAACCACTACAGAACATAGATCGTCTTCCAAATTCAAACCCAATATAAGATCGATACTAGTGGTAGAAATTCCCCCATCCCATTCACCCCAATCCCACCTCCCAGAATTATACCTCCCAAAATAATCACCCTCTTTCTCCCTTGTTTATTCCTCTATAAGCCATACGTTATTCATTGTCATAGCTCTTCTAGATTGGGATCTTAACAACAAATCCCTACCCATCTCAACTACCTCAACCTCTAATGACATTCTTGCTTGGCAAAAAGAATCACCATGCCTTAAATGACCATAAAAAAAACAAAATAACGACAATCTCTCATATTTAAAGTAACATAACCATAATTTTCTAGGGAAAACATAACCCTTTCTTCTATTTAATGGTCGGCGAACATCCAAACAAACCCTAACACATAAGTAGTTTCGGAATCCTCTACCCAAACTAGCACTATTGTACTCCACAAATTTTCCAAGGAAGTCACCAAGTTGCCTTGCTAATGACTCATTACGAAGTCCTAGAGGTACATCATGAACCTGTGTCCAGAAATAAGCAAAAATCAACGGAACCTTCAACTAATCTTCCCATTTCTAAAGACAATGAATCATCAAAAGATGATTATTAAAAGTCCAATGAGTCCCATTAACAACACGTTCCATATCTATTTTATGAAAAAATTTAACAAGAACCTTTTCTCTCCCAAATCTAAGATTTGAACCCCTATAACCAGATGCCAAAGATTTTCCATCGTACTTCTCATTGCTTAAAAGTGAATGACACTAGCCGTCAAAAAATACTCTACCAAACAGAACTCAGTATCCTCAATCACAGAACCAATTTGCCCCTACACCTGTAAAATCTCTTCCTCCTTATCATCTAATGACAAATCAGCCAAATCCTTCTCCATTCTTAAAAATCAAAACACGCAATAAATGAAAAAATCAAGCAAAATGCTACTTCAAAGCCACCGAAACCAAGAAAAATAAACACAAAAACCTAGAAGCAAAAGAACATGCTAGAAACAGAAGACCAGAGACGTGCCAGATTGGGCAAACAAGTTTAGAATTAGAGTTAGTAGAGAGCAAACATTTTTTTTATTTAGTATAAATAATTGAAAATTTACATCGAAAATTTACTAAAATAAAAGATAAATATCTTAAATAATTTAAGCATAAAACAAACTTTAGTTAAGGTGCATTTATTTATTTATTTTATTTTGAAATCTACAATTATATGAGAAAAAATAATAAAATGATGTTAATAATTTTTTATGTTGATCATAAAAGGGAAATTAGTGTTGAGAGTAATTGAACCTAATGTTGGGGTCCAACCTGGCTTAACGTACCTTACCTAACCCTACATTACACAACATGGCCTTTCAATGTATAGTTAAACTCCCATAATGCCACTATATCTCGAAGCGGTGATCTTCTAGTTTTCTTTTAACTTGTTTCTAATTTATTGTTGAGTACGTAACCCAATAGGGACTATATTTTGTCTCTTTGCTGAAAAAAATAAAGCCTATTTATTGATGAAGAAAAAGAAAAAACGTTATTGTATGTTTATACGTATATATATGTATAATAGACTTAACTGAGAACTATGATGATGGGTTCAGAGAAAATGAATAACTCCATGGAAATAGAAGATGAGAACATTGACAAGACAAAGATAAGTCTTATGAGAATCTTGGTTGAAAAACAAGATCCATCTTCCAAGGTGAGTGTGCCTTTTTTCTTTACCATTGTTGTTTTCCCCGTGATTATTGCAGGTTTTTCCAGTTTGGTGTTTTGATTGTTAGCCATTGTTGTTTCTTTGTCTGTTTATGTTTTGGCTGCTTTTCTTCATTAAAACTGGGTTTACAGACTCAGAGACCTACAATACCTTTTCATCTTTCTTTTTTGCCATATTGTGATAAACGTAAAAGCCTTAGTTTAACCAACAAGGAAACTCTTTTCCAAGATTCAGATTTTCTTCTTTGATTTGAGTCGTATATGAAATTGGGGTTTTGCAGGAAGTTGAAGATGGGGCATTGAGAAGATTTCTAAGAGCTCGTGATTTAGATGTAGAGAAAGCATCAAACATGTTCCTTAAATACCTCAACTGGAAACGAAACTTTGTTCCCAATGGTTCCATTTCACCATCCGAAATCAGGCATGAAATCCAACAGAACAAGATGTTCTTGCAAGGTTGGGACAAGAAAGGACGACCGATTGCCCTTCTTCTTGCTGCAAGACATTTCCAACATGAAGGCGGTGTGGATGAATTCAAGCGTACGTATTTTACTTTTCAAACTTCCACAAATTCACAAAATGTCTTGGTCGATGATGACTTTGAATTTTCCCTTCCAGGTTTTATAGTCTACCTTTTCGACAAAATAATCACAAGGTAATATCTTTTATTCATATTTATATTTCCAACCAATCAATTGGGATAAGTATTTCATGCAACCTTGTAATGGTGGCAGGATGCCACCAGGGCAAGAGAAATTCATAGTGATAGGAGATCTTAAAGGATGGGGATACGCAAATAGCGACATCCGTGCATACCTTGCAGCTCTATCTCTCGTACAGGTTTAACTCTTTTAATTCAAACTATGGTATAAAACTGTGTATGTTTTGCCCAAACAATCCCAATGTTTGATCAAAATGTAACACTTTAGTTCAATGGCAGGATTATTACCCTGAAAGGCTTGAAAAGCTGTTCGTAGTCCATGCACCATACATCTTCATGACAGCATGGAAAGTTGTTTACCCTTTCATCGACCCAAAAACCAGGAAAAAGGTAACCGTCCTTACCACTTCTGAAACAACAAATCAATGCACTATCTTTTAACTGTTTCTCTGTGTGTGTTTTACAGATGATATTCGTTGATAACAAATCACTCAAATCAACTCTGCTAGAAGAAATAGACGAGAGCCAGCTGCCTGCTACATTGGGTGGCAAACTTGAATTGGTTCCAATTCACAACAGCTAATCATATATAATACCTTGCTACCGATGAATGGCTTGAAAAAATTATATTGTGTCAACATATGTATCCAATGTATACTGGAAGATGACTTTTAACACTTTTCTTTTTACGTATTTGAAGTACGGTATCCTCAAAGGTGAGTTGAATCACACCGTCTTCACTCCATGTAAGTATGTGCATTGCCTTGTAGCTTGGACTAAGCCTTATGGAGAAAACAGGTAAGTTGGAGTGGGCAGGCTTATTTCGTAAGGTTAAGCCCAAATCTATTCTAGGTTTGCCCTGGTTTCGTAAAATTTCTCGCTTTCTAACTTTTTGAGGCCCATCAATCTAAAAGTTATTTGTTTTTTGGTATATTAAGTTGGGTAGACCTAATCATGGGCCAAGCTGAGTCGATGCAAAATTTTAAGCCTATTTTCTAGTCCTCAAGTTCAGCTCGAAAAATGGGTCTAAAATTTTGTCCAAGTCCATCCTAAGTAAATGTTAAACTCAAGCTTGGCCTGGCCCGGCCCGGCATGCCCTTATTAAATTTTTTTATATATTATCTTATATACAAAAACAAATTTTAAAAATATAATACATCAAATACTCTAATAATATTAAAATAAGTATTTCTCAACAAATTGAAAATACATTAAAAAAGTCTTTATACTTAAATAATACTAAGATAGTTGCAACTTAGCAAGCAAATACCTCTAAAATAGTAACAAAATTAACAATAAAATAAGAGTTATACAATATCCAAACAATAACAATAAAATAGTAATAATATAATAGCAAAATGACGGCAAAATAATATAATAGAAAAAATTTTAGTCAAATTCGGGTCGGGCTCAAGCTAAAAAGTTCTTACCTGATGCCCAACTCGTTTACCGTTTAGAAAACGGACCTTATTTTTTTTTTCAAACTCATTTTTCAGACCTATATTTTTTTCAAACCCTCCCACTTTTTGAATGAACCTTCGAATATGGACAAATAACCTAACCCATAATGAAGTCTAAGTTGAGAGAGCGGATTTTGTTGTTGCAAGTCTTTTTGCTCTTGGCAAATTTTATATACTAAAATTGTTTACTAGTAGTTGAATTAGGTTAGTTTGGTTTTTTGCCATAAATACATTTTATATGCAATTTTTTTCTTGGGTAAATTATATTTATGGTCAATTTAAAATAAGATTTGTCTTATTTTAATCATTCGATTTTTTTTCTCAATTTAGTTACTCTAAATAAAATCATTGTGTGAATTAATTACTGCTGCACAACTTTAATAATAAAAACCTGTTAGGATCGATCCGATTAAGCAACAAGTAAAAAAAATAGCGAAATAAATTGAGAAATTGAACACACAAATTTAACGTGGAAAACCCTCTCCAAAGAGGATAAAAAACCACGGGCAAAGATAATTTTATTATAATGGCAAAAGAACAAAGAGTACAAAAGATGAAGATAAAAACTAAACCCCGAAAACCCGAAAACAAAGAACCCTCAAAACATAAACACAAAATTCTCTAAATATGTTATGAGTTCTAATCTCTAATGAGTGTATTTTCTAAGGTTGTAAAAGAGCCTATTTATAGGCTAAATTCATAGATCAAATAATAATAAAATAATCTAAACTAATCAGAGTTTAATTGAAACAAATAAAACTAAAAATTATTTCTCAAATTTAACTAAAATAAGAGTCATACTCAACATAACCTTTTCACCTAATTAGAAAATTTTCATATAAGCACTAAACCATTAAATATTATACTAACAATTTTCAAGCAAGCTAAAACAAGTAATCAAACAATTCCATCATGAAAATAGATTCTTTTAAACATAAAAGTTAATGAATTATATCTGGATTAAAGACAATATGATTATATATTACACTATACTATCAATTTTATTTCTTAAATCCCTAGTTTGATGCATTATTTTGCTTAATTAAGATTGTTCCAATGTATCATTCAAATATGGATAGTGTACACAATGTTAACAAATACACAGATAGCCATAACTAGTCACTGTCTCCCTAAGCATGAGGCTCCTGCTATATTATAAGTAAATTTTAAAAATATTTTTTTGAAATATTTAGAATTAAGACTAAATTGAAAAATTTTGTAAATGTTAAGAGTAAAATTTATTGTTTTTTTTTTTTAGAATTCAAACTAAAATGGTCACTTTTGTAAACATTGAGGACTAATTTTATTGTTAGACCAATAAAAAAGCTCAAGTCAGTTATGAATAACTAAAATATTTATTTTCAAAAATTTAGTAACTAAATAAAAATAATAATAATTGCATGATCAAAATAGAACAGAAAATTATTTCTGTAGTTTACCCAATTTTATTTTACATTTTTAAATTATATTTAACGAAAACTCATATCTATAAAATCCAACGTATTAAAGTTAAAGCATATTTCAAATAAAATAACTCAATCAACTTAAAGATTCTTTTAGGATAACAAAACCATTATATATTCCAACAGAGGTCATGTCACAAATTATTTACAAAAAACTTCTCTGCAATTTAAACTAAACGAAAAGATTTTAACTATTTATTTTATATAAAAAATTTATCCGCTAATATTTAATAATATATAAATAATTACTTGTTCAATTATTAAAATATTAAGTCAAAAATCTATATTATTATTTCAACTTTTGATTGAGTTTGTATCACCATTGAGCTGATCACTAAGTCGGTTAAGGAAATTACATAAATATTCTTTCATAATTAAAATAAGTTATATTATTTGAGGGTGTATATACTATTATTTAAGGTCCTAACGAGTTGGTATTATCCTCAATCGAGTCAAAAAACCCATAAAGTGTAAAAATATTATTGGTTCTTTGAATGCTATTAATCGAGTTGATATTATTCGAATGAATATGATTAAATTATTTATTATTATTTATTAAATTATTTTAATAATGATCGTACTAAAATTTAATAAAATAACAATAATTATCTACCCAAAAAATTCTACCAAGGGTAGTCTCGGTTATTTTAGTTTTTTTCCTTATACTATTACAAAATCATTCCATTCAACCAAACACAAGAATACTATTACAATTCTATTCCATTATAGCGAACTAAACGTAATGTTAGTTTACTACTTAACTAAAATTTTATTTTAATAATTTTATACAATTTAATTTTATTATGCACACTTTATCTTTCATTAATTGTATATATTGTACATTTTAATAGTTTTATACACATTTACTATGCACATTTTAATATTATCTCGACGCCGAATTAAGATTGGCAACAACACAATGATAAATAATTTAATATGTTTTTTAATTTTAAAATAATACTTATTATTAAATGGGAGGTAAAACCTAAAGGTGCTCATGGGCCGAGCTGGGTTCGGGCCGAGTCCCTAAAAAAATTTCGGCCAGAGTCCTAGGCCTGAGCCCCAGCCCGAAATATGGGCCTGAAATTTTCCCCATGCCCAGCCCGAGAAAAAAAATCATAAGCCCGTGCCTGGCCCGACCCTTTTTAATAAATACTAAAATTTATTTTAAAATTAAAAAAGTATTTTAAAATAATTTAAAATTAAAATATTTTAAAATATTTTAAAATATTTTAAAAATATTTTAAAATTAAAAATAAAAAGTATTTTAAAAATATTTTAAAATTAAAAATTTAAAAATAAATATATTTATTATATCGGTAGGGCCCAGCCAAAAAGTGGTGCCCAAGGCAGACTCATTTTCTAAACAGCCTCATTTTTTGCCCAAGCCCATATTTGGGCCTATATTTTACCCAAACCCTCTCATATTTCAGGCAAGCCGTCGGTAGTCAGGCCGCCTGCCCATGAGCACCTCTAGTAAAACCACATATTTTTAAATATCAATCTCAAGTATTTTATTAAATCAAATAAATTTGAATTTACTGAATTTAAATATTAATTTTATTGATTGCATGATTCTTTTGAGGTTTAAAACCTTTCAACTCAATTGAGCCATTAAATATAATTTAATTAACTAAGCCTTTTAACCTTTAAAATTAACAATAAACCATTAAAGAGAAACGCCAGTCATATTTGGATTACTTCTGTCACATTACACACTAGCATTGTGTCACATGACCAGTATTATATATAATCATTAAAAATTATAAAAGTTATAGAAAATCATAAAAAGAAATACAAAAAAGATAAAAACAAGAAACATAGAAATGTGCAAAAAATTAACTATTTTCCCAGTAAAGGCCCATTTCCAACTTTATTTATGGAAATGGGCCAATTTTTTAATTATTTACCGAAAATGACTAAAAATTACAAAACGCGTCCACGTAGGAACGTTTTTGGGTGAAATTTCAGCAAATTACGTCCCTGGGGAGCGATTTTGCCATGTCAGCACAAACGCGCTAACGTGGATGCGCTTTTTCGACGTGGCAAAATCGCTCCCTGTGGATGCATTTAGCCCGTGTTCTTTTTCCCAACGACTATTTCAATTTTTAACCATTAGGGGGTCCAACGGTAAAAAAAAAAACTATAAAAGCACCCCTCTTGTTTTTTTCACACTATTTCTTCTAAATTTGGCAAAAAAGCTCTCAAATTTCTCCCTAAATTTCTTAAAACTCTCTTTTATTAATTATTTCCTTTAATTTTTTTCTAAATTAGTATTTTTTATAATTTCAAAAATATTTGATCGTATTAACAATGGCCAGAGAATTAATTCGTCTCAACCATAAACATATCTTCGTCGAACAAATGAAAATGGTAAGGGTTAATTTTAATTTTTGAATATTATTTAATATTTTTTCATTTCTGTAATTTTAATTAATTTTTATTTTATAATTTTTTGTAACAGTCTGTAGATCGAGTGTTGCAATGCTATATTTGTAATATGCCTGGTCCTTCATCACCGTTGATAGAAAATTATTTGAGGGAAACGAGTTTTTGGCACGTGGCCACTATAGGCCGAGGGTGCAAGTTGGACTCGAAACTCATCAGTGCGTTAATAGAAAGGTGAAAACCCGAGACACACATTTCATATTTCATGCGGAGAGTGTACCATCACTTTGGAGTACATGCAGTTACAATTGAGATTGTCGGTGGATGGGTTCGCACTCACCAGGTCTTTCAATCTGTTGATTGGAGAGCCGTATGCTACGATTTTTTGGGTGCAATTCCCGATAACATTTACGAAAGTCAGATCGAGATAGGTTGGTTACGAGACACATCCCCGGAGCCATGGAATGATTCAACTGAAGTAGAAAGAATACGATATGCTCGGGCATACATCCTTGATATGATTTGAGGTTATTTGATGTCGGACTTGTTACGAAACCTCATACATCTAAGGTGACAACTGAAACTCATTGATTTTAAAGCAACTGGCGAATTTAGTTAGAGGTCTGTCGTGTTGGCAACATTGTACCGAGAGATGTGTGGGGCAACGCCACCAAACACAGCCAAAATCGAAGGTTGCCTATCACTACTACAATCATGGGCTCCATTTCGCTTTTCATTTTTACGTCCTCGAGTGAACCACCCATATACATTCTCACTTATAACGTGGTAAAATTATATTAGATTTTACAATTATTACATAGATTTAAAATATAATTATATACTAAAAATTTATTTAATTAGGTGGAACCATTCGGCGAGTTATGTTGGAATACCCACCGCTCTTGAAGATATACAATTTTTATTAGACCAACAGTCGAAAGCGCAAGTATTAAATAAAATATATATGCATAAAATAGTCGTTTCATATTTAGTAGTTAGTATTATGTATATAACTAATACTTTTATCACATTCATATAGTTTCAATGGACACCATACGAGGATCCGACAATTCGGCTAGTAATTCTGGATAAATTCTTTCAAAATCTAAACATGTTAAGGTCCCATTTGTGAACTATGCTACTATCGAGATGCACCAGACAGATAGAGCGTTGCGGTAATTTAGATTCCAACAGCCAATTCTCGTAGCACTTGAGGTGCTCGATGATAAGCACAAAATTGAATTACGGTAATCGAATACGAATTTACCGGTATTCTGGTCGAAATATATCAAAATATAGAAAAATCGATATAATCATATACCTACTCGTGAATCGATCATCGTTCCAGAATTAACGTGCGCGCCGGGTTACATATCATAGCTTAGGATCCATGGCAAGCAATATTTGCTATCGAAAAAGTAGAGGCGTCGATAAATTCATGTCGAAAAGAAATGACGGGACCCTTTAAATCCAAGGAGAAGGAATGACAGCACAAGCCCATCAACATCGCCCACACAATCACCGAGCCCGACGTCTCAACCGACAACACCTGCACCACAGCCTCTTCAGATTATGCCAGGTGCATATCATTGCCCTTATATGCATCTTAACCCTTATATGTTTCATTTTCTCAGTCCTATGCCAAGTTGAAATGCATGGCCCAATGCATCTATTTTCCCGATGACTCCGACTCAACTAATGATATATAGGCCATAGTCGTAGGAGGGACCGCATGAGGCACCGTAGGGGAGCTTTTCTCATTACCAATCTCCATCGCCTTATGGGATTCAAACACCTCCGCCGTGCGTGATGCAAACACCTCCGCATTCTTTATTATATCAAGGTGGGTCATTCTCTTAACACCCACAACAACCCCCGCCAGAGCAACCACAACCCTCGCTGGAACAACCACAACCCCCGTCGAAAGCTAAACCAAGGAGGAATCCAGAACGTAACCATTGACCACCCCCATGTGGCACTGATTCCGACCGCCACATACATTGATTTTTTTAATATATTTGTACAAACTACTTTTATATTATTTTATTTAATAAAATAAAAGTTATTTTTAATATTTTAATAATAAATTATTTTTATATTTTTAATAAAATAGTTCTTTTGAATAAAGTAATAGAAATAATGCAACATAGTTTCATCACAACAATTATCAACTATTTCGATTTAGATATGATCAAATTGTATGACCTGGGTTCCTAAACCATCTGCACAACTTCTGTTGGTTCGTTATTTTTTGGATATCCATATTATTACGTATTCTACTTGAGCAAGGTTGACTTTTTAGTTTGTGATGCAATTCTCAATCCGGTAACAACTTAAACGGAGCAAACGATAAAGACAACCACTTACGTTCATCTGGGACCGGTAGGAATACGTGTCTCCACACATTGTACATGCATTCTATTTTGTACACTTCATCGACATATCTCATGGGATCCAAATGGAGATTTCGACAAGCTGCAATTGCATGAACGCATGGAGAACGAAGTGCGTCAAACGCCCCACAGTCGCAAGTCTTATTTCTCAGGTGTACACGATATTGCCCGCTGGTAATACCTTGGCCCGGTCTATCAAACTCTGTCACGCGAAACCATAGGTTGTTGCGATAATGGCACATTGTGTGCATGGTGTTGGTCCACCCCTTCGCCTTGTTAATTTCGTGCAATACCTTGCGGCACCATACATGGCCTCCCTACGTTTGGCCTTTATAACTCATTGTTCGCTTTGGAAATAATGTTGCTAAATGAAAATGTCTCTCACAACCAAGGTTATCGACAAATGACGCGTTCCTTTTAGAATAGAATTTATGCATTCAACCAAGTTTGAGGTCGTATGACTATATCGTCAGCCACCGTCGTATGCTTATGTCCACTATTCGAAAGGTATGTTATAGAGATAGTTTGCACATTGTTCGTTAATTGAACGCAAAATTGCCAACATCTCATGAAAACGGTCCTTATTGATCTCGTACCCTACCAATATAAGTTGATAGCAAAAATTACATACCACTCTTCCAATCAGAATAAATTGAATATTACAAACGAAATTATATTAATAGAGATTAAATACCCATGTTGGTCACTTGCCGTCATTCAGTGGTAGACTGATATTGCCCATAGTAATTGGACGCAACGTGTATTAGACAATACTGATGGCGTGTGCGATCCCATAGGCTTCTCTATCGCTCAATTGCGACTAGTATTCTAGTCATCACCTCACTCCCCCAGTGTTATTGCAAATGCAATTGGAAGTATTCTCCTACCATCATCCTGTGTCATAGTTAGTAATAGTCGATTAGTATATCTAACATACATAAAGGTACCGTCAATTTGTACCAATAGCTTGCAATACACAAATGCGTCCCGGTATTGCTTAAAGTTCTAGAACAGACGCTTGAACACTTGGCATCTACGGAGCAATCAGTCGTTATAGTATACAGGGCCTGTTTCAAAGTCTGTTATGCAACCTGGGACTTACTTCTCCAGCACCTAAGACCACTGCCACATCTCATTATATGAAGCGTCCCACCCACTATGCATCTTTTCTAACGCCTTCTGTTTAGCTATCCAAGCCTTGCGGTAAGAGGGCGTATACCTCAATTGGCTACGAATATTGGCAATTAAGACCAACACAGAAGTCTTAGAATCTGCCTTCACTGTAAGTAGTATTAAGCTAACTATCATATCTGAATACATTTTGGGATGATCCTATGAAATACCTATCAACGAAGTACATTAAATAATGCAACATTAAGTAATAACAGTATTATTAAAAAACCCTAAACACCCAGTGCTATTGTACCGACAACACAGGTATGTGGACCTTTGTACTTTTTATCTCCCACAAGCCTGTCTTTTTCCTAACCGAAGCCATGATTTTCCATAAACATGTATCATCTTGCACTGCACACTTGGCCTCGAACTTCTCGGATTTGAATTTAACTACGTTGTAATTAACCCCATTTATGATGTCATGTTCTTTCAATGCATTAAGAAAACTATCCTTACTGGAAAACTCCTTATCAACTTCCAATTCACTCGAATCTAATGACGAACTTGTACAGTCACGCCTTTTGTGTGGTATATCTGAAAACTCCAACACATCATTTGCCGATAGATCAACATTATACATGTCGGCTATAGACAAATACACCTTGAATCGCAGGTCTTCTTCTTCTTCATTTAAACCCCTTTCAACATCTTCAGGTTCGGTTAGAACAGGCTCCGGTTCAAAAAATAATGTAAATTCTACACCATCGAGGCCGAGCTCTCGAGGTGGATCCATATCAGACTCATCATCCAACCCACCATCATTTGCAACGTATGAGGTCCCATCGCTGGTAGACGTTGTAGGGAGTACATCATCCCTTCTTGTGGACGTTTCATAATGTCCCCAATCAGATGTGGATTGCAACCACTAGAAGTTGATGTCGTTTCCCAATACGTATTTCCAGCATCGAACATCGACCAACCGATGTGCATGTCCCATCCACTAACCGAGTGTAGTGCAGGAGTTGTTTATTCTATATTTCCACCAAACATGGGTGCTTCCGTGTTTTGCCTCCCGCTAACGGAATGTCGGGTAGGGGTCGTGTATTCCTCTCGAACAGCAGTAGATGTTGAAGTCACAAATGCTTCATTTGGCGATAAAATTTGTACATATAACTCAAGATAGAGTGATCCACTAACGAGATGAGTCTACACCATCGCTTACAAGCTACAACCACTTTTGATATCAAATGAGTCATATGTCACGAGATCAACAGAAGCACAAAATCGAAACTTAATAGACAAAACTCTCATTGGTGTCATTTCGAAGATTTTACGCCTAATTCTTTTACGAAGTTCTGTCAAATCTATGTTCTGGTTAAAAACTAATCGCGCTATATTCTCCGATAAAAAAACAACGCTGTTCTTGGTGTCACGGACCTCACCATCATAGTAAATAACAACACTAATGCGTTCACTTATCTTCAATTTCTATTCTGCTTGGCCTTTCTAATTTTTCTTATTGTAACTTATGCAACCTAAGAATGAAATTTGGCTTATTTATAACCTAAAGCCAAACAGGAACTACGGTAGAAAAAGAACGTCCACGTAGGAGTTTTTTCATCAATTTTGCTGACAGTGCATCCTGCTTGAAGCGTTTTTAACACCATTTGTTCAGAATCGTCTTCTCAAAATTATTTTTTCAGGAACTATTGTGGAAAAAAAGCGTCCACGTGGGAACTTTTTCAGTAATTTTGCTGATACTGCATCCTACTTGAAGCGTTTTTTACATTATCTTTTCAGAATCGTCTTCTCAAAATTTTTTTAAGAACTACTGTAGAAAAAAAAACAAAATCCTTATTGTCAATATAATTTTCCCTCGACCCTAAACCTAAACACAAAATTATTTCTTAAAAGCTCTAAACCCTAATTTAATTAATTTTCTTAAAAGCTCTAAACCCTAATTTAATTAATTCATTTAAAACCCAAAAACCTAAGTTAATTAATTTTTTTAAAAAACTCTAATCCTTAATTTATTCCCTAAACCTACCTTAAAACCTAACTCTAAATTATTTTAAGAAAACCCTAACTTTAACCCTAAATTACTTTAACAAAACTCTAAAATCATAAAACCCTTAATTCTAAAGACTAAACATGCAAAAAACCCTAACCCTAAAAAAACACGAAGCAAGTTGAGTTCCTAAGGGAGCGATTTTGCCACGTCAACAAAGCACGTCCACATTAGCGCGTTTTGTGCTGATATGGCAAAATCGCTCCCCCAAAGATGTAATTTGCTAAAATTTCACTCAAAAACACTCCTACGAAGACACATGTTGTCTTTTCGGCCCTTTCCGGCAATTAATGAAAAAATTAGCCCATTTCCATAAATAAAGTTGGAAATGGAACTTAATTGGTAAAATTGTCCAAAAAATTATAGAAAAATATAAAAAAATTATTATAAATGACATTATAAAAAAAATTACATTTATTTCACCACTTTACAAGATTTAAATAAAAAACCTCAAAACCTAAAGCTTAAATCGAGTCTGATTCTGCCTAGGAACACTTTAAATCATACATAATGATCCCCAAGTTTAACCCAAATAGTTCATCCATTTCCATTAAGAAGAGACTTTACGCAATATCGAGAATCAATCCCTAGTGATTATGATTATCAATCTACTACCCCTAAGCTTCTACCCATCTTAAAAATAATGCATCCATAAATAACCAAGAGTAAGGCCAGAAATCTTAACTCAAGCTTATAAGATTTACAGGCTATAAAGAATATTTATATATAACAAGTTAAAAACCAATCATTCTTGCAAGACAAATGACCCTTCTATCTTTTTCTCCAGGGGCTGCGATAGAGGAAAATTCAGAGGCGAAAACATACCATTGAAACTAGAAGCAGGTGCAAGCTTGAACTCATAAGGACCTTCCTTCACTCCCCACACCTGTTTAACAAATAAAATTTTATAATGGAGATTTTAACATCATAGTTTTAGACCAAATAAGGTGGGTAGAAGAACCAAAACCATGAAATATGACCTGATTTCCTTCATCATCATAGCCCCTATCCCAGGTACGTATTTCGTTGTTCTTCAAAACCATAAGTTCGGAAGTAAAGTGTGTTGCTCCATTCTAGCCAAATGGTGAAAAAAATATGGCAATTAGTGCTTGCTAGTATAGCATCATTCACTGCAATAGAAAATATTCATACTAACTACTTCTTACTTGAACCGTTTCCTATGTTAGTTGAACTCAGATATGAGTAGGAAATACAGGTATGTGTCTGATATATCACATTTTTAAGTTTTATCATATATTTGGAAAATCATACCCCACGCCAAAGCCTAATTATGAGAGACACAGATGCTTACAACCTCGAAGGTTGGACAAAAAAAAAATTTCAGGAATGACAACATGATTGACAGAGAGAATAATATACCCATGAATTTGGGAAGCCACCTGGTGGAGTTGAACCTTCGTATAAACAGCGTTTCCCCCTCTCACAGCGATTAAGGTATATAGTTGTCAGAGGTTCTGCAATATCCTGTTCATAGAATATAACTTTACAAGAAGCAAAATTACCATTGCCAGTAATGACCAAAATCTAGACCTTCAACTCAAATTTATTGGTCAAAATGCTTATTGCCAAAGTGATAATGGTTACCAACCACTAGCATGCTCTAAGAAGGCAAGAACCTAAGCATGATAAGTTATGACAAGATAGAAATAGCAAGTACCAAGCACATGACAACGGGGAATATCTACAAATTGCGAACAAGAAAATCAAAGTCATGCATAGATGCTTGCACACAAGGGAATAATGTGAAAAGGCTTACACCAATAACTTCTTCAGGTAGCGGACGTTGATCCCTTGGGCGGTCACAGAAATTCTTGTAGTCCTCCACATCTCTAATCGCATATGAACTTACCTGTGCCAGTAAAATACAAGTTAGAAATCTAAAATCCCAGCTAGCTCCAAAGACATCAAAGGAAGGCAATAGGTTATCAAGGAAACGATGTGGATATACTCAATGTAAACAATAATAGTAGAACAAATTGGCATTGCTTACAGAATGTATTGATCACAAACCCCTCAAACATAGGGAGATTCTTACACTGTGTTCCTTTTTTTCTTTTTTTCTTACTCTTAAATCCTAAAAATGACATTACTCAACCGTGAAGTTAGCACTTTTAATAAATCAGTGTAGAAACAAACCTCAACATCGCATTTCAGATCTTTTGGACAAGGCTTCACCATGAGAAACCTCTACAACCAAAAAACTGTCAGACTTGTATGAGGTAAAGGTGTTCCACCGAAAGTGAGTTAAGAGATCAAAGGAAAACACAGAATAAAAAACATAAATATAACTTAAGGTATTCAATTATCATAGATGTCTGATCAGTATATCTTCTTGCATGGTAGTTTACCTGCCGAAAGGGTTTCTGAGGAGTCCTCCAAAACGCCTAAACCAAAAGAAATGCAAACCACTAAATTGTTGCATATTAACCGAAAATTTTAAGAACAAATAGATTGAATAGGCACTGAGTTGAACAAAAACCTGTTCAAAATATAAAACCTTTGAACCATCCACCATCTCTGTTGCAGGGCAAGTAAGTATTCTGCAATTATCAAAATTTCTTAAAATTTAGATGTATTTAAAGCATCAGCTACCGAAAAAAATGAACCATAACATAAACTAAGAAGCAAGGGCTTATTTCTTCCAAAAAATAAAGTATGCTGTAAGTAATATCGAGCTCAATCAACAACCATAGAATCTAAAATTAACTTCGTTTTTCATCCTAGATACAGTAAATAAATAGATAGTACCTGAAATTGAAGTAATTATCTGGGTCTCTAGAGGCTTGCTCCCTCGAGAACTACCATTAAACATGAAGAAAGAAAGAAAATAGACAATAAAAAAAAACGATAGAAAAAAAAGAAGAGAACGGAGAAAAAAATGAAGTACCTTTTCACCGCTAAGAGAACGGGCAACGATTTTAGCATGGTCCCAACGAGTGGTGGATTTGGTCAACCTCTTGAGCAAAAAGGCGCCGCCAATTAGAGCCAAGGTCTTCACTACCAAACCTCGAGCTCGGCTCCATCCATTAGGGTCCGATTCCGACCCCGACTCCGAACCTTTTGCCATATATTATAATGATATAATTCCCCAAAATTCAGAGCTCATCCAGACACCCACATATTAGACCAGCAGAAATATCGAAGGAAAATAATGATCTAGATTTCTCCAGAAATAAAGGGCGAGCCAAGCCAAAAGTGAAAAAGTAGGATGGATATTCGAGATTATAATTTGTTTAGAATTGATAAACAAGGGTTTGGAGTTTTTGGGTATATTATTGGTGGTGTTGTGTCAGTGTTTACCACGTTTCTCCTCTCTTTTTCAGTTTTCACGCACTGTTTACCACTCTTCTCTGTTAGGAGAATTATTTTTTTAGGGTATATTTTTATTTTAGTATTTGTGTGTGTGTGTGTGTGTGTGATATTTTACAAATACATACTTTAAATATACCGTTTTAGATTTATTAATATTTTAAAAATATTTTATATATGTATATAAAAATATTTAAAATAATAAATAAAAATGACAGTAAATAAATTTTAAATATAAAATATCCATTAATTATATAAAATATTTGCTTATCAATAAACTCTACAAATTAAAATCCATGACTCAATAAATCCAAAATTAACAAGAAAAAAGAAGGCGAAGGGTGAATGGGGATTTTTCTTTGATAATCTTGTAATAATATTGTATTTTATATTTTAAATATGAGAATATGTCCTAGAAAAAATACTTTAAAATTATGTTAAACTTTACTTTTCGATGTAGTCTTTTTTTATTGGTCAATACATTTCAATCAATCTTTAGCATAATAGTAAATAATTAAAAATTTTATATTTTAATATTATTTATACACCTTTTGCACCATGTTTTGATCGATGTGACTGGAATTGGTCGGAGTGAACTGATATAGTTGAAACTGGTATAGAACCGACCACCGTCCTAAATTACCTTTTTCATAAGTTGGTACTTTGGTTAGTTCAATCGTTAGTCAAACTATTAAGTCTATTTAAAAAAAAATTTTAACCCATAAATTAATACCTAAACTACACTATTTCCCCAAGTTGTTACTTAAAACTTTTTTTTTGGTACAAGTGGTACATAAATTATTCTTTTGTTACACATTTTACACCAAAATATTATGTAACGACCCGATAGTTAGGGGTGTCAGAAAGTACATTCTTGGGACTCCATTCCCATAATTAGGACTCATAAATATTTTTAATAAATATTTACGAAGCTAGTTGTGTAGTTAAATAGGTTTGGTTAAGCGAATTTACTTGAATTAAAAGTAATTAGGTATAAGGACTAAATTGTGTATAGAGTAAAAGTTGAATTATAGATTAAAGAATAATTAAAGGGACTAAAGAAGCAATTATGCCTTATTCCATTAAGTGGACGGCATTAGTGAATTATTTATGTAATTTATGTGTAAATTTATTTTATATATTATAATAGTTAAAGTTAAAATATATTATAATATTAAGAAAACTTAATAATTAAGTAAATGTATATATATAATAATAATTAATTAATTAATGTATAATAAAACAAATAAAAAAAAGGAGAGAAAGCCATACAAACTAAGAAAGAAAATGAAAGAAGAAAAGAAGGAGACGCACGGCTTTAGGGCTCCAATTTTTTAAAGTTCAATTGCTAATGTCATACCAGAATCTTTGAAATAAAAGGGAAAAGATAAGATCGACGTCGAATATCTCAGAATTCACGGTTTGTATTTCTATAATTCAAACCTAGTTATTAATTGTTGTATTTTGATTTAATGCATATGGTAAGTGGTTGAGATGAGTATTTGGCACTTTGATATTGAATTGAATTAAAGTTGATTGAAATGGATTGAATTGATATATATATTATGAATGTATTGATTATTTGAATTGAAATGAATATTCATCTGTATATGTGATTATATGAAAATTTTATATTGGATATTGGTTGTTTTTGAAATGTGAAATTAAACCCTATTAACTGTATCGGGCTGAGTCGGATATAGATGGCATGCTATAGGATAGGAAAAGTTCAGAGATTTCTTCGACTTCGAGTTGATGAGGCACTGGGTGCCAATTTACTTCGGTTTAACCGGTGAGAAACTGGATGTCAAATTTATATAGCGCTAGGCGCAGTTACTACTTCAAATTTATCCGATAAGGCACTGGGTGCCAAACTGGTGTGTTGGTTGGATCCGTGTACCCGTCTGAGTCCGAGTCATGTTAATAGGGGTAATTAAATAAAATGGTACTATGATTGATATTAGATGATATTATATGTGAATTGAAAATGAGATAGTAATTTGAAACATGAAAATGAGATACATGAGTTATGTACTCATGAATTGGATATGGAATGGATAATGTTATTGTTTAAATGATGTGTGGATCAAATTGTGAAAAGCTATTATATAACAAGTGGTGATAATTGAGTATGGTATGAAATGATGTATTCATGAGTTGAGTATTGAATGGCTAATGTCATTGTACAAATAAATGTGTTTTGATATGTGAATAACTATTTATATAACAATTGTGTGAATTGGGACATTGTTTAACAAATGAAATATGACAGCATATGATAGTCATGATACTAGACATTAATATGTGCTTAAAATTCAATTGTGCATATTATATTATCTTGTCTTTATATATTCGGATTATAGAAATACCATTGAGTTTTACTCAGCGTACGATTTTGTTTTTTCTGTTTGCAAATTAGGTACTTCACTTTTGATTGCCAATTCAGCATCCAACAACGATCCCGAATTCAAATGTGGTGATGTTTATCTTTTGTGTCGGCATTTACCTAGGACGTCTAAATGATAGTTATTTTGTGGATGGATTATAAATCTAATGTTGGTTTGGTATATACATATAAACATGTGTTTGTGTTTGAAGCCATATTATGGCATGGTAAATTGAACCAAATCTAGATATGTACATGTGAATTTAAGTTAATGTTTTAAGTAGTTTTAAGTTAGGCCAAATTGATGAATTTTGACACGTTTATAATTTTAATTTGGTTGATGTTTTGATGATATAAATGAATGGGGGTACATTGGTTAGGTACCTAGGATGATTATTTTATCATGTTTTGTATGTGTTTGATCGTGTTTTAGACAGGTTAAGCGAATGGTTTTTGAGTTCTTTAATTTCCAAGCATATAGGAATTGGTAAATTTGTTGTTTAAGGCACATTTTAGGTCCACACGGCCAGACACACGAGCATGTGACTTGGTCATGTGAGACACACGACTAGCACACGGGCGTGCGAGGCCATTTCAAAAGGTACATGGCCTGGCACAATGGTGTGTGGCTTGGCCGTGTGACCCAAGTCAGAGAGTTACATGGGCACAGACACGGGCTGGGACATGGCCGTGTGTCCCTACTTCGAATGCCCACACGACCAGACACACGGGCGTGTGACTTGGCCATATGAGTCATACGGTCTGACCACACGGCCGTGTGAACCCTACATTTAAAATTTTTCTAACTTTTCTCTAAAATTTTCAAATGTTCCTTATTTAGTCTCAAATTGTTTCTAAAGTGTTTTCAAACTCTCAAGGGTTTAATATGAGACTCTATGTATGTTAATGATGAATCATTTTATGATTTTTGAAATGTTTGAAATGAATGATTAGATTATGATTCTCGATAATGCTCTAAAACCCTATTTTTATGACGGATACGGGTTAAGAATGTTACATTTAGTAGTATCAGAGTTTTACAGGTTTAGTGAATTCTCAGACTAAATCAAGCTCGGAATTGAGTTTAGAGGTACATGCCATAGTTGAGTCGAATTGAGTCAAGATTTGGATGCAGATATATTTATTTTTGTTTTATAGTTGAAAATGTTGGATGATTATAATGAAAATGTTGATCAAGAGATGTATACCGGAGATGATGTCTCCAATAAGTTAGATGGAACCGAATCGGTAGCACCAAATGTTAATCCAGTTAGTACTCAACAACCTAACATTGAGCGAGGTAATACTGAGGGAGGAGGTGATTCACAGTTACTTAGAACTATTGATGATACTCTCCAGCGTGTGGCGGAAACCACATCCGCTACGACATCTGTACCTACTGTTCGTCGAGCTTTGATTAAAGAGTTACGTAGATGCGGTGCGACTGAATTTTTAGGATTGAAATGAGTTGATCTTTCTGCAGCGGAAGTTTAGATTGAATCCACTAAACGCATCTTGCAACAACTTGAATGCAACCCGTGTGAGAGCATAAAATGTGATGTTTCTCTACTCCAAGGAGAAGCATATACTTGGTGGTAGTCAGTGACACGCCATGTATCTACAAATCAGGCTAATTGAGAATTTTTCCAAAAGAAATTCCAAAAGAAATATGTTGGCGAATTGTATATCGAAGATAGAAGACAAGAGTTTTTTTATGCTGATAAAAGGTGGGATGTTTGTGGTTGATTATGAACGAGAGTTTTCACGACTTAGTAGGTACGCTGTTGAGTTTGTACCAACTGAAATTGATAGTTGTAAGCAATTTCTATGTGGTTTACGTAATGAGTTACAAGTACAGTTAGTGTCGCACAGAATTACTGAGTTTGTGGACCTAGTTGAACGAGCAAGAATGGTAGAGCAAGTTTTGGGTTTTGATAACAAAACTGAACATACCCACACTGTTGGGAAGCGTCTTGGAGCTGCGAGTTCAAATCCACAACCGAAGAGATCAAAAAAATTTTGTAGTAGCTGAAGATCAAATTTTAAGTCAGATAGAGCTGATAGAACTCGTGATAGACAACCGACTATGTCTACGGGTAGTGTGTGAGGTCCATCCAGGAATACTGATATTCTGAATTGTGAGCACTACGGGAAAAAGTACCATGGTGAATGCTAGAAATTAACTCGAGGTTGTTTTCGATGCGGATCTATGGAACATTTTGCTAGAGAGTGTCTGAAGAATGAGAAAGCTACAAATGTTATTTCTCAGATATCTGTGCCTACTCCTAGGGGTCGTGGGTCGAGTCGAAGTGGTTCATTTTCGAGAGGGGGTGCCAGAAAGAGAAATGATATTGTTACTCATCAGTCGGAGGCTAGAACGCCAACTCGAGCTTATGTTGTGAGGACTCGTGAGGATGGCGATGCCAATGACGTTGTGTCAGGTATCTTTTTATTACATTCAAAACATGTTTATGCTTTGATAGATCTGGGATCTTCACATTTGTATGTTAATACTGAATTGGTTAAGTCGGGAAGTTTAAAATCTGAGACGTCTAGAGTAACCATAGTAGTGTCTAGTCCATTGGGACAATCTGTGTTAGTAGATTAGGTGTGCAAGAGATGTCCATTAGTGATACAGAATATAACCTTCCCTGTTGATTTGTTGATAATACTGCTTGGTGATTTTGATATGATTTTGGGTATGGATTGGCTTATGGAGCATGGAGTGATTTTGGATTGTTGTAAAAACAAGTTAGTTGTTCAGACTGAAGGCGGTGATATGATTGAGGTGAATGGTGTTTAAACGAGTGGTTCAACTCGTATCATTTTAGTAATTTGAGTTGATAAACTTCTTAATCAAGGTTGTGAAGCTTTTCTAACCTATGTTATCAACTCGAATTCTGATGAGAGTTAGTGCAGTAAAATTTGAACTTTTTGCAAATTCCCTTATGTGTTTCCAAAAGAATTACCGGGATTACCTCCAGATCGGGAGGTTGAGTTTGCAATTGAAGTGTTTCTTGGTATGGCTCCAGTGTCAATGTCCCCCTATCGTATAGCACCCATGGAGTTGAAAGAATTAAAAAATACAATTGCAAGACTTATTGGATCGTGGCTTTATACGCCTTAGTATATCGCCTTGGAGAGCTCCAGTGCTTTTTGTCAAAAAGAAAGATGGTTCGATGCGGCTTTGTATTGACTATTGACAATTGAATAAGTTGACGATTAAGAATTGATACCCTCTACCCCTTATTGATGACTTATTCAATCAACTAAAATGAGCTTCTATCTTTTCAAAGATCGATTTGAGATCGAGTTACTATCAGTTGGAAGTGAAAGATAGCGATGTACCGAAGATGGTATTTCGTACCTGTTATGGCCATTATGAATTCTTAGTGATGCCTTTTGGATTGACGAATGCTCCAACATCATTTATGAATCTTATGAATATATTTTCCAACCGTATTTGGATCAATTTGTGGTAGTTTTTATTGATGATATTTTGATCTATTTGAAATCCTAATCCGAGTATGAGTAACACCTCAGAATTATTTTGAGAAAAACGGTTATATGGAAAGCTTAGTAAGTGTCAATTTTGGTTATCAGAGGTTATATTTTTGGGTCATGTTATCTCGACAGATGGAATTGGAGTTGATTCGAAAAAGATCGAGGCAATTGTTCAATGGAAAGCATCGAGGAATGTGTCAAAGATTCGTAGTTTTCTTGGACTAGCTTGTTGTTACCGAAGAGTTGTAAATGGATTTTCAAAGATAACTTTGCTAATGACAAAGTTATTGCATAAGAATGTTAAATTTGTCTGAGACGATCAGCGTCAAGAAAGTTTTTAGAAATTGAAGTAGATGTTAACTGAAGCATCGGTTTTGACCTTACCATAATCGAGAAAAGATTTTTTCGTTTATAGTGATGCCTCATTGAAAAGTCTTGGTTGTGTTTTGATGCAAGATGGGAAGGTGATAGCTTATGCATCTCGTCAGCTAAAAATGCATGAATGTAATTATCCGACGCATGATTTAAAGTTAGCTACTGTAGTTTTTGCTCTAAAGATCTGGAGACACTACCTGTACAACAAAAAGTGTCTTATCTATACTGGTAATAAGAGTCTCAAATACCTCCTATCTCAAAAGGAGTTAAATTGGAGAAAGCGTCGTTGGGTAGAGCTTTTGAAAGATTTTGATTACGTTATTGATTACCTCCCTGGTAAAGCTAACATTGTAGCTAACGCATTGAGTAGAAAAACAATAGTTGAATTGCGAGTAATGTTTGCTCAACTCAGTATCAATAACGATGGAAGCCTATTGGCTGAATTAAAGATCAAACTGGTGATGTTTGATCAGATTAAGTCAGCGCAGTTAGATGATGACAAGTTGACGAAGAAAATAGAAATGGTTTAGAATGGTATATTAGAAAATTTCAGCATTGATGATTGTGGTTGCTTGAGGTTTCATAACCAAATCTACGTTCTGGATGTTTCAGAATTAAAAGAGTTAATATTTCGTGAAGCTCATGATAGTTCTTTTGCTTTACATCCTGGAGGAACGAAAATGTATCACGATCTGTAAAAATCTTAATGGTGGCTAGAAATAAAAAGAGACGTGGTCGAGTATGTGGCTAAATGCTTAACTTGTCAGTGAATTAAGGCAGAACATCAAGTTTCCACCGGATTACTTTAGCCTATTTCTATTCCTGAATGGAAATGAGATCGTATCACGATGGATTTTGTAACAGGATTACCTTTATCAGCAAGTAAGAAAAATGTTGTGTGGGTGATTGTTGATCGACTTACAAAATCAGCTTATTTTATAACGGTCAGGACTGATTGGTCAATTCAAAAGCCTGCTGAAGTTTATATTCAAGAAAACGTGAGATTGCACGGTATCTCTATGTCGATAATCTCTGATCGAGATCCGCAGTTCACTTCGAGATTTTGGAAACAGTTGCACAAATCTCTTAGTACGCGACTTAATTTTAGCATAGCTTTTCACCCACATATTAATGGACAATCTGAGCGTGTTATTCAAATTTTGGAAGACATGCTTCGTACCTGCGGTATTGATTTTGAATCAGGATGGGAGCGTTACTTTCCTTTGGCCAAATTTGTATACAACAATAGTTTTCAATTGAGTATTTAAATGGCTCTGTATGAAGCCTTATACAGTCGTAGGTGTCAAACGCCTGTTTGTTGGATAGAATTGAATGAAAGAAGAATGATTGAGCCGAAATTAATTCAAGAAACAGAAGCTATTGTTAAGAAAATTCGAGATAGATTGAAGACAACTTTTGATAGACAAAAATCTTATTCAGATTCGAAACGTCAAATATTCTATTGGCGAGGAAGTATTTCTTAAAATTTCACCTTGGAAGAAAATTGTGAGATTTGGTCAAAAAGAGAAGCTGAGTCCTCGTTTTATTGGACCGTATGAGATCACAGAAAGAGTGGGACCATTTTTGTATCGTTTAGCTTTGCCTTCAGAACTACAGAAAATGCATGACATTTTTTATGTTTCAATGCTTAGAAGATATCGATCGGATCCATCTCACGTTATTTTGACGGAAGATATTGAGATTTAACCTGATTTGTCGTACAAAGAAGAACCAGTTGAGATTTTGGCACGTGAGGTGAAAGAGTTGCGTAATAAACGAGTTCTGTTAGTGAAAGTACTATAGCATAGTCATAGTGTCAAGGAAGCAACTTGGGAACCAGAAGAGGCGATGAGATCTTAGGACCCCCACCTCTTTTCAGGTAAATTTCGGGGACGAAATTTAATTAGAGGGGGAATTGTAACGACCCGATAGCCAGGGGCGTCAGAAAGTGCATTCCCGGGACTCTGTTTCCGTAATTAGGACTCGTAAATATTTATTAGCTCGTTGTGTAGTTAATTAGGTTTCGGTTAAGCGAATTTACTTGAATTAAAAGTAATTAGGTATAAGGACTAAATTGTGTATAGGGTGAAAGTTAAATTATAGATTAAAGAATAATTAAGGGACTAAAGAAGCAATTATGCCTTATTCCATTAAGTGGATGGCATTAATGAATTATTTATATAATTTATGTGTAAATTTATTTTATATATTATTATAGTTAAAGTTAAAATATATTATAATATTAAGAAAACTTAATAATTAAGTAAATTTATATATATTATATAATAATTAATTAATGTATAATAAAACAAATAAAAAAGTAGAAAAGCCATACAAACTAAGAAAGAAAAAGAAAGAAGAAAAGAATGAGACGCATGGCCTTAGGGCTCCAATTTTTTAAAGTTCATTTGCTAACATCGTATCGGAATCCTCGACTAGAAAGGAGAAAGATAAAATCGACGTCGAATAGCTTGAAATTCACGGTTTGTATTTCTATAATCTGAACTTAGTTATTAATTTTTGTATTTTGATTTAATGCATATGATAAGTGGTTGAGGTGAGTATTTGACACTTTAATATTGAATTGAATAAAAGTTGATTGAAATGGATTGAATTGGTATATATATTATGAATGTATTGATTATTTGAATTGAAATGAATATTCATGTGTATATGTGATTATATGAAAAATTTATATTGGATATTGATTGTTTTTGAAATGTGAAATTAAATCCTATTAACTGTATCGGGTTGAGTCGGATATTGATGACATGCCATAGGATAGGAAGAGTTCAAGGATTTCTTTAACTTCAAGTCGATGAGGCACAGGGTGCCAATTTACTTTGGTTTAACTGATGAGACATTGGGTGTCAAATTTGTATAGCGCTGGGAGCAGTTACTACTTCGGATTTATCTGATGAGACGCAGGGTGCCAAACTGGTGTGTTGGTTGGATCCGTGTATCCATCCGAGTCTGAGTCATGTTAATAGGGGTAATTAAATAAAAGGGTACTATGATTGATATTAGACGATATTGTATATGAATTGAAAATGGGATAGTGATTTGAAACATGAAAATGAGATACATGAGTTATGTACTCGTGAATTGGTTATGGAATGGATAATGTTATTGTTTAAATGATATGTGGATCAAATTGTGAAAAGCTATTATATAGCAAGTGATGAGAATTGAGTATGGTATGAAATGATGTATTCATGAGTTGAGTATTAAATGACTAATGCCATTGTACGATAAATGTGGTTTGATATGTGAATAACTATTTATATAGAAATTGTGTGAATTGGGAAATTGTTTAACAAATGAAATATGATAGCATAAGATAGTCATGATACTAGACATTAATATGTACTGAACATTCAATTGTGCATATTATATTATCTTGTCTTTAAATATTTGGATTATAGAAATACCACTGAGTTTTACTCAGCGTACAGTTTTGTTTTTTTTTTTGTGCGAAGATTAGGTACTTCACTTTTAATCGCCGATTTAGCATCCAACAATGATCCCGAACTCAAATGTGGTGATGTTTATCTTTTGTGTCAACATGTACCTAGGACGTCTAAATGATAGTTATTTTGTGGATGGATTATAAATGTAATGTTGGTTTGGTATATACATATAAACATTTGTTTGTGTTTAAAGCTATACTATGGCATGGTAAATTGAACCAAATCTAGATTGTGCATGTGAATTTAAGTTAATGTTTTAGGTAGTTTTGAATTAGGCCAAATTGATGGATTTTGACACGTTTATAATTTTAATTTGGTTTATGTTTTGATGATATAAATGTGGTACCAATGGGGGTACATTGGTTAGGCACCTAGGATTATTATTTTAGCATGTTTTGTATGTGTTCGTTCCTGTTTTAGATAGGTTAAACGAATGGTTTATGAGTTGTTTAATGTCCAAGCATATAAGAATTGGTAAATTTGTTGTTTAAGGTACATTTTAGGTCCACACGGCCAGACACACAGGCGTGTGACTTGGTCTTGTGGGACACACAACTAGCACACGGGCGTGCGAAGCCAGCTCAAAGGGTACACCACCTGGCACACAGACGGGTGGCTTGGCCGTGTGACCCAAGTCAGAGAGTTATACTGGTATAGACACGGGCTGGGACACGCCTGTATGACTTGGCCGTGGGAGTCACACGGCCTGACCACTCGGCCGTGTGAACCCTATAGTTAAAATTTTTCTAACTTTTCTCTAAAATTTTCAAATGTTACCGATTTAGTCTCAAATCGTTTCTAAAGTGTTTTGAAACCCTCAAGGGCTTAATATGAGACTCTATGCATGTTAATGATGAATCATTTTATGATTTTTGAAATGTTTGAAATGAATGATTAGATTATGATTCTCGGTAATGCTTCGAAACCCTATTTGGGCGACAGATACAAGTTAAGGGTTTTACATATTATATGCATTAAAAATATTCTAGCCAATAATAGATTGTCATGTCATATTAAAAATGTTATAAGTGAATATAGATATGTTTACTTTGGGATTGATTTGTTAATGCTTATATTATATACTTGAATTATAAATATATTACTAAGCCCTATTTTTCAACGTACGGTTTGTTTTCTCCGTGCGTAAGTTCAAGTGATTCTGGAAGCCCCGAGGCTTGAAGCCAGCATCCAAACAACTATTACAACTCAACAAAGTTTGTATATTGTGTTTCATTTTGGTCTTAAGGCATGTACCTAGGGAATACTTGTTCTAATGTATAGAAATACTTTAAAATGGTTGGATATATGTTGTGATTCTATGAAATGATATAGTCATACATATAAGTGAAGTGATGTTTTGGTAACTATGTTTTTGCATATTTCAACACATGAAATGGTTGATTTAAAGCCTTTGGGGCCAAATGTTGGTTAATATACTAGGTTCGAAGCTTTGGAAAATAGGGACTTAGTGGTCTGTTTCTGTCATTACGATATCAGCCTTGTTTTATTTTGAAAACTTTGTAATTTGGTCCTCAGGTTGGAAAGTTTGGCTACTGTTTTCAAAGCCATGATACCAAACCTTAGAAATTGCGACACTCACCTTACATACTTTGGAAACTTTTAGTTTAATCTTATTTTGACCCCGGGATGGTATTGAGCTTTCGTAAGCTCGTATATGACCTAAAAATAGTTATATATATTATGTTTTACACTTGTGGTACTTTTTTTTGAGAAACAGTTGGCTTGCATTAACTATTAAAAAACAAAAAAAAAAACACAAAACTACAATCAAAATACCATAAAAACTTAAACAATTTCTAAAAAGAAAACAATCACTCCTACATATGATCCTAAGCAGCAGCCAGCCTAGTTAGATGGTCAAACTTCCAAATGAAGTTTTAACCAGATTTTTATTTCCAAGCTCCAACATGATTGCCTGTTTACCAAAGTCGAAAATTCAGACCATCAAAGGCATATCTATGTTGAACAAAATATCTCATTAGAGCATGACTTTCCTGCTACCAGCGTGATTTCGAGGTATCTCCGTATACCTACCCACTATTTATCCTCAAGTTTCACTTTCTTCACACAACCAATCCACAACTGTTGACGTTTCCAGTGTTGGAGTCATCTACATCTATTTCTAACTACTCTCCTCCTCCTTCTTTTCATGGGTATAACAACCTCGCCCCTCTACTCTTGAATATACACCCCCTACAGTCTTTATCTACCCATATTTTTATCGATCATGGAAGTCCACTTTACAAATAAGTTCCCTTTTCATCTCTTAATCCTTCTATAGCAAGAGCATGTGCCATTTTATTTTCCTGCCTTGAAAGTTATTTAAACTGACATGCAGCAGAACCATAACTAAAAAATTTTATACTTGATATATAGGTACTAATTTCAGAGTTATGTTCATAATTCTATTGCAGCTTTGTAATAGCCCATTTTTCAGTGGTGATGGAACAGTGGTTTCAGGACCACAAGTTTCCATCGTGTTGACTCGTAAATATTATTTATGAAATATTTATAAAGTCATTTGAGTCGTATTAAAATTTGGTTAGGAAAATTTATTATTTTGGTACTTAATTAAGGAAAAATGACTAAACTATAAAAGGTACAAAACTTATTAATTAATACATTTAGGTGATTTAATAGCTTAAATATCATAAGAGGGAGGACCTATGTGGCAAATAAACCTTAGTCATTAATGTTGGACGGCAATAGTGATGAAAAATGATAAAAAAAATTGTATGTTTAATGGCAAAATTGTAAATAAGTCAAAATTAATTAAAACAAATTGAATCATTAAACCATTTTTCTTCATTCTTCTTCAACTCTTGGCCAAAAACACCATTGTAGACCTAGAGAGCTTCGATTACTTCTTAGCTTTGCATGGTATGTAAAATTGACTCATTTTCTTGTAATTTTTATGTTTTTGAGATCGTTGCAACTAGCTCCGTATCTTCATTTTTGAATCTGTTAAAAATTTTGGAAGTTACCATTGACGAATATTGGTTGTTTGTGATGATAATTATATGTTTGAGGCTTTGGTTATGATTTTAGGTTGTTTTATAAAGTGATTTTAGTTAGTTTTTTTATTTAAGGATTTAATTGTTAAAATGTCAAATTTTCAAGGATTAAAGGTGAGTATGAGGTCTTTTGTGGATTGTTTAGAAGCCTTAGATATTCGACTGTAATATTGACTTGAGAAAAGTGGTAAGTTTGATGAATTTCGGGTCAAGTGACTAAATTGTAAAAATTGTAAAAGTTAGGGGTAATTGTGTGATTTCAAACAATTAAAAGGGGTATAAAATGTAAATTAAATTGAAATATGAAATGCAAGCCAATAATTGGGAATTTCACATTTTAGATCAAGACCCTGTTGATATAAGTGGAAAATGAAGAATTGTGGAATAGTCCCTGAGTTTTTGTAACTATTACAACTTAGTCCAGGTAAGTTCGTACTGTTTATAATTTAATATTTATATTAAATGTTTGATGATATAATTTGATATAATAGATATAATAGTTTTATTGTTGATATATAATTATTTGAGAAATATTATTGAAATTCAATATGTGGATCGGATGAACGCAAGATAGAGTACAATTGTTTGACGGTGTGTTATAGGGGGATTGGAGTGAAGATTGATGTGGAGTGATATACTTACGTTTCTCGAGTAGGTCGAGGTTCAACATTTGTTATGAACTCTCGTGTTATACTCATTATTTTAGCGTGTTATCGGGTGGATTAGCTCTAATGAGCATTTGGTGTGTTTACGGTTGGACTAGCTCTTCAGAGCAATTGGCGTGTTATCGGGTGGATTAGCTCTTATGAGCTTCTGGCGTGTTTTCGGATGGATTACTGTGCTAGTATCTATAAGTCGTTCATCAGATCATAAATTATTGTATTATACCTATATTATGACTTTGAATGGCATGACATGTAATTGATATTTAGAATTGATTACTTTTTGGTTATGTATATTGTTTTCGGAGAATTTTGGTTGAGCTTTGAATTAAGTGACATAATTTACCGGTATGTAGTTGTGAATGACAGAAAGCATGTGTTATTGGATCGTTTTTTTATTAAAATGTTATGTTTACTTCGATAAGACTTAATATTTCTGTACGTCGAACTCACTAAGCTTCAATAAGCTTACTTGTGTTAATTTCTGTTTTGTAGATACTTTGGAAGGTTGGACGACCGGATCAACACTCAAGTCACACTATCCTCCTATTTTTCGGTAGTTTTTGGAACATTCATTTTGGATTATATGGCATGTAATAGGCTTGTTGTGATATTATTTTGGTTTAGGATATGTACAATGTAACTAGTAAACCTAAGTGCAAATTGGTATCATGATCACCTATACATGATTTTGTTGTTGCTTGACAAAAGTTTAGATTATGCATTGCTATGGAATATGAATGATGGAATATGTTTTTGATACAAACATGTGGGTTATGTATGTTTAAGAGGTCAAATTGATTTGTTTAGATTTGAGGTGCCTATGATAGGCATATTTGTTAGAAGTTAAGTTATGTGATTTTTCATGTTTTGGATGATAGTTCATTTTGTTGTGAAATTGTGTATACTTGTGGTACCAATGAGGGTAAATTGGTTAGGCACTTAAGATGGCTGATTTAGCATGTTTTGAGCTAGTTTAATGTCATTTTAAATAGGTCTTTTGGCTGGTAAATGGATTACTTAGGGTCCAAGTAAGCTTGAAATGGTAAACTTGACATTTAAGGTTCATTTTGGGTCCACACGGGCATGTGACTCAGCTGTGTGAGACACACGGCCTGGCAACACGGCTATGTGTTATTTAATGGTTTCCTTAGAGTACAAGTGAGTGAGTTACACGGCCTGGCACACGGGCGTGTGACTTGACCGTATAAACCTACTCAGAGAGTTACACGAGTGAGGACACGGGCTGAGACACGGTCATGTGTCCCTAGTTCAATTGTTACACGGCCTGAGACACATGCGTGTATCTTAGATGTGTGAGGCACACGGCCTGACCACACGGGTGTGTGACCCCTGTTTTGCAAATTTTTCTTAAACTTTCCAAATTGTTCCATATTGGTCCCAAATTTTTTTATGTTATTTTTAGCGCCACGAAGGCTCGATTTAAGGACAGTATCCATATGTATGAATGGTTTATGATGTGATTATAATATTGAATGGTATAATGTGCAAATGTTTCTAATTGTTTAGTGATACTCAGTAACCCTAATCTGATAACAGAGACAGGTTCGGGATGTTACAAGCTTTTTTATTACTGATAATAAATCTCCTTCAATCACTACCTTCTCAATTCCCAGATCCATCCTGAATTGAGTTGCTTGTGCACAAGCAAGTGCTTTTGTCGCAAAAATTGTCGGTATGTGTTTATTAAGGCATATTTTAAAATTTAAAACTTGTCCATTTGAGTCTTTAACCATAATCCCTGAACATGACTTATTATTTTGTTTCTGAAAAGTAGCATCAAAATTTATTTTTACTTTTGGAGCCTCCGGTGGCCTCCACTGTTTGCCTATCACCCTTTAGACAAGTAACCTTCTGTTTAACCCATCCAACTTGTTTATATATCCTAATATGAATCGCATAGTTTCTTCTCATGTCTATTGTTTCCCCTCATACACATAATTATTTTGTAATTGTCTATATAACCCAAAGCGTACATGCAATCCTACTGCATTTATAAATTGGATTGTTGTCGTATAGGTATATTATCCAATATTCAAAATGCATCTAATTTTGTGGCCAATATATGTCTAATTTTTCCCATATTCCTGTTACAAAAGGACAATCCCTAAAAACATGTTCAATATTTTCTACCCCATTTATACATTTGGAACAATTCGCAGACCCCATCAGTCTTCTTTGAAATAAGTTGAGTTGAGTAGGTAGATAATTGTTTAGAAATCTCCAGTTCATAATCTTGATTTTTGAAGGCAACTCCAATATAGATGGCCCTCTTCGACTTACCTTTGCCCCTTTTATGACTCCCTGAATTGCAAGCCTCATAAGAGAAAAAAGTCATTCACTACAAATAAAAAATAAGTAGGGGCTTAACGGGTCACATTGACGTAATCCCGTTTTGGTTTAAACCTTTCCTTCATTTCCCTATTTAGGCATACTAAATAAGAGACTAAGCTTAAACAATGCATTATAAAATCCATAAACGAACTAGAAAACCCCATGTTTAACATCATCTGTTCCAAAAAACCCACTCTACCCTATCATAAGCTTTGCTCAAGTCAAGCTTAAGAGCTAAATTACCTTTTTGACCTAATCTTCTTTGCTTGAACGTATGCAAGAGTTCATGTAAAACTAAACTTCGATAATGGAAATATAGAATGATCGCAAAATAATAAGAAAGATAAATAAAACACACAGATTTTACTTGGAAACCCTTTCGGGAAAAAACCACGGGAAGAGGAGAAGAAAATTCACTAATGTTGAAAATTGAATGATACAAGAGGAGTTTCTACTACATCTATTTAAAGGTTGAAAAACATTATTCTAATCAAAGTCAAATAGAGGAAGTATAGTTCTATACAGATTCTACTTGTGCTGCATGGTTTCTTTAATAGTAAATTGGGTCACACAACTCTAACAGTTCATAAGCAAGAAGAATATTATTAGTGATCAGTCTTCCTAGGACAAAGGCACTTTGAGATTCATCAGTACAATTCTCTAATACTTTTTGAAATTGATTTGCCACTATCTTCTAAATTATTTTATAGAAAATCGTGCATAAACTGATCGATCGAAAATTTTTAAGGTTTATTGGATGAGCCACTTTAGGTATAAGAACAATATTCGTCATATTTAAACCATCTAGTGAACACCCTCTATTCAAAATATCCAAACAGAACGTACCTACCTCCTGCCCCAGAATGTGCTAATACTTTTGGAAGAACATAGGAAGCCGTCATCCCTTGAAGCTTTTATTGGCACCATCTTTTTTAAAAGTCGTAACTATCTCCTCTCTAGTGTAATAGACAATCAAAGCTTGATTCATATGTCAGAAATACCCTTTCAACCCCCGAAAGAATATGATCGAGATTACCAACTCCCTTATATGAAAAAATATCTCCAAAATACTTTTTGGTAATCTCAATCATTACACTTGTGGTACTTATAAATTAATGATTAATGATGAAATTTGTTTGTAATCAATCGTGGTTGCTTTAGCAACGAATGTGACATCCTAAAGCTCGAACCCGAAGATCGAGTCGGGTATAGGGTGTTACAAGTGGTGTGATATGTGTTTGGATCTAAACGCAACTATAACGATGAGGTGAGAATGAAAAATGATTATTAAAGACATTAAGTTAATATATATAATAAATGCTTAAAATATATATTTTAAAAATAAAATATGTTAAATAATTAAAATTATTAAAAATAATTAATTTTATATTTTATATTAAATTATAAAATACATTTTAAAATTGTATTTATTTCAAATAATAATTTTATTAATAATTAATTAAAATTTTATAAAAAATCATAAATTATATTTGTATTTAATTTTAATTATATTAAATTTTTGTAAAAAGATATTATTCATATTTGTATTATTCATATAAAATTATTTAATTATAAAAAATATTTTTATCAATTTTATAATAATAAATTTTATATATTTATTAAACTAGTATGTATTAGAGGTGCTCATGGGCCAGGCAGCCCGGCCCGGCCCGACGGCCCGCCCGAAATATGGGAGGGTTTGGGTAAAAATATAGGCCCGAAATATGGGCTTGGGCAAAAAAATGATGCCCGTTTAGAAAACGGGCCGAGCATCGGGCACCACTTTTTTGGCCCGAGCCCGGCCCGATATAATAAATATATTTATTTTTTAAAATTTTTTAATTTTAAAATAATTTTAAAATACTTTTTTTATTATTTTTTAATTTTAAAATATTTTTAAAATACTTTTTTTAATTTTTAAAATAAATTTTTGGTATTTATTAAAAAAATGGGCCAGGCCGGGCCAGGCCCGGGCTTATGATTTTTTTCCCAGGTTGGGCTTAGGCAAAATTTCAGGCCCATATTTCAGGCTGGGTCGGAATTTTTTTATGGGCCCAGCCCGTACCCGGCCCGGCCCGGCCCATGAGCACCTCTAGTATGTATACAACTATATATAAAAGGAAGGCCTTTAACACTTGTCCATTTTTTTCGTTTCTCTTTTTCTTACATGAGAACAATATGGGTAAATTTCAATTCCAATTTTTCTACTTTTTAGATTATAAGAATGATTAAATTTTAATTTGATCCTTATATTTTGCTTAAATTTGAGATTTAATCTATATGCTTTAATTTTGACATAATTTGATGTCTTAACTTTTATAATGCCATTAATTAATCTAAATGATTTATTCTAATTAAAATGATGTAAATTTTAAGAACATTACCCTTTCGTTAAAATTCTTTATTAAATTGATTCGTTACAATATTATTTTTTGTTACGTGGATATCAAGTTTATTTTACTTTTTATTTTCAAAATACCACACCAACATAAAATAATTCTAAAAAGTGTCAATAAATAGACCTAAATTTTAAATTTGAAAAGTGGAGAGATTAAATTTCAAATATATGAAGAGTACAAAAACTTTGAGCAAATTATAACCTTTAAATTTTTACACTATATTTTAGTCAATAAATAATTAAGCCAACAGAGTGGAAATTTAATACAAATAAAAAATATATATTTTATATAATGAAAATAAAATGAAAAGGAAAAAGTTCTAGCAAATATTATATAGAAGCAGAATAGGAGTCAAAAGTAAAAAGAAAACCTCGGCGGCATTGCTGTTACCAACCGAAAGGGCCCGTTCTTTTCCCCGTTTCAGAATCACTTTTTCACCCAAACGGCCGTTTCTCTTAAAAGGAGCAAAGAACAGCCTCCTTTTCTCTTCAAATTTTTCCATCAGAAAAGTGCTTCTCTTTAGATGGAGAAGCTAAAAAAATCTCCTTTTCCTTCTGCTGAACTGCTTTTTGATGAAAATTGACCAAATTAACCTATATTCTCCCCCAAACGTTTTTCCCCTCTGCTGGTTCTCTTTCCCCTCTGCTGGTGAGCCGGAGCTTTATACCCAATTTCTTTTCCTCATTTTCGGCTTTCAAAGCTCTATTTTCTGTTATTTGTTCCTCTTCCACTGCAGGTTAGAGTTTCTTTTATACTTCTTCTTCTGTTTAATTAGTTCCTCTTCTGTTTAATATTTTCTTTTTCCTCTGCCGGTTCTTTGTTCCTCTCCTCCACTGAAGAAGTCTCTGGTTCTTTGTTGAATGAATGAAGGTTGAAGAATCAGTGAAGCTGTTGAATATGATGGGAGAAAGAATCTTACCAGGGAGTTATTTTCAATACCCTCCACCTGGTTTTCCTTCTGTTTCTCCTCATAGACCTTCATCTATTCCTACAGATCTTGAAAGGTCAAATTTTTATCACTTTAATCAATCCAATACCATGTTTTTATTGATGGGTTTTTTGTTTTCTTTGTAGGTTTTGCTGGTTTCATATATTATATATGTTTAATGATTGTTTTAAAATCAAGTAAACAATAGCAGATACTTAGCTGAATTATTAACAGAGAAAGAGAAGCTGGGACCTTTCACACAAGTTCTTCCTCAGTGCACCGGGCTTTTTAATCAAGGTTATTGAATCTTCTGTTTTCCTTTTCTTTATCCTGCAATATAAAGATTCAATCACATGTATACAAGTATGAAACACTAATGATTTAAACTAGTAAGGGTTCAATTGATTATCGAGTAATTCTTGACTGAGTGTAGGGTGTACATAAGAGGCAAAGGTTCTGTCAAGGATTCTGTTAAGGTAAAGTCAACTGTAAATTCTTTTATGATATTCATTTTTTCATCTCTCCTCCCAATACAAGGCCATATTGGACTGCAGGTGATGTGAAAATTGCTCGGCTAATCTTATATATACTCTGATCATATGCATCTCCATTTGCATTTCACATGTTTTATGAAGAACTTTCAGTATTATGATCAATGAAATCATCACTTTTACTAAGAAAAGTACCTTGTGAAAAAACAGTTATGCAAAATCAAGGTCTGACCTAATTAAAGACGAGAGTTGGCTTTTTTGTGCGTTTTCTTCTTGAATATAAGAAGACTGAGTTCTCCTTTGATGTTGCTTCACTTGTTATTCATTGACTGCTTACCCATTTTTAACATGTAGGAAGAGAAACTAAAAGATAAACCTGGATTCGAACACCTTAATGAGCCATTGCATGTGTTGGTGGAGGCTGAACTTCCCAAAGATGTGATAAATTCTCGTTTGGACTACGTTGTTGCCATACTAGAAAATCTTCTGAAACCTGTGGTATGAACAAAAGCAAAATTTTATTGTTGTTTTTAAAGTTAGTCTTTCCTTTTTTTTTGTATATGTTTCATATATTATATATGTTTAATGATTGTTTTAAAATCAAGTAAACAATAGCAGATACTTAGCTGAATTATTAACAGAGAAAGAGAAGCTGGGACCTTTCACACAAGTTCTTCCTCAGTGCACCGGGCTTTTTAATCAAGGTTATTGAATCTTCTGTTTTCCTTTTCTTTATCCTGCAATATAAAGATTCAATCACATGTATACAAGTATGAAACACTAATGATTTAAACTAGTAAGGGTTCAATTGATTATCGAGTAATTCTTGACTGAGTGTAGGGTGTACATAAGAGGCAAAGGTTCTGTCAAGGATTCTGTTAAGGTAAAGTCAACTGTAAATTCTTTTATGATATTCATTTTTTCATCTCTCCTCCCAATACAAGGCCATATTGGACTGCAGGTGATGTGAAAATTGCTCGGCTAATCTTATATATACTCTGATCATATGCATCTCCATTTGCATTTCACATGCTTTATGAAGAACTTTCAGTATTATGATCAATGAAATGATCACTTTTACTAAGAAAAGTACCTTGTGAAAAAAACAGTTATGCAAAATCAAGGTCTGACCTAATTAAAGACGAGAGTTGGCTTCTTTTTGTGCGTTTTCTTCTTGAATATAAGAAGACTGAGTTCTCCTTTGATGTTGCTTCACTTGTTATTCATTGACTGCTTACCCATTTTTAACATGTGGGAAGAGAAACTAAAAGATAAACCTGGATTCGAACACCTTAATGAGCCATTGCATGTGTTGGTGGAGGCTGAACTTCCCAAAGATGTGATAAATTCTCGTTTGGACTACGTTGTTGCCATACTAGAAAATCTTCTGAAACCTGTGGTATGAACAAAAGCAAAATTTTATTGTTGTTTTTAAAGTTAGTCTTTCCTTTTTTTGTATATGTTTCAGCTCCTCGATCTCTACCATTCTTCAGGATGAATCTTTGGATAACTATAAGAAACAACAGTTTAGGGAGTTGGCTTTACTAAATGGTACATTAAGGGAAGAGAGTCCGAGAATGAGCCCGACTATGAGCCCTAGTATGTCACCCTTTAACGGTACTGGAATGAAACGAGCCAATTATTTTAGCCAAAAACCTCTAATATAGTTGGAAGATTCTTCTTACTTACAAACATACATATGCAGCATTCTCTCTTGGTGATAATTACTATTATTATTTATTATAAGATAAATTCATTGTATTGTATTTTGACTTAATAATAAGTATTTTTTTTTTCGAAGTCTCATCGTGTCGTTGAGATAGTTTAGATGGATGAACTTTTTTATACTTCTATTCATGAAAATGAAATGGCTATGACAGATGCTTGAAAGAATTTGGTTTTGTGGTGTGGGGGTTGAAGGGCTTGAGTAGTAGAAGAGTCAAACCAAAAGTTACTTTCAAGTCGAGATGGTATATCAGCACATTTTTTTCTTTCCCGAAAGACATGCTTATGCATACTTTATTTTCTTCCCAAAAGACATGCTTAAGTGATGAAAGTCATACAGTGGAGAAGAAGCTACCTTTTGGTTCAAATAACACTCCAATTTCACTTTCTTTTTGTTGATATTCCAAGGTTTTAATGAAGAAGAAATTTATTTCAACGTTTAATTACAAATATACAAACCTAAGGTTGAGAAGTTATTGCCATTTTAGCCTTAATCCTTAAATTTGGTAATTTTTTTAATTTAGCTTCAAAAAAAATTGATCCTTTTAAAACTTTAATCTAAATATATGTAATATTTTAATTTGTTAGGTTTATATTTTCTATGTTATGTTAATATATAATATGAATTATATATTCAAATACATTTTAAAATAAAATAATACAAATGTGTTAAAAGCATTAATTAAAAATAAAAATAATTTTTATAATAATATAATTGTGTCAATATCTAATTACAAATATTTAATTTTTATATTTAAATATAATTTGTATATTCTAATTAAATTTAATAAATAATTAATATTAATTACTTAGAAATATTTAAAATTAATATTATATATTAAAATGTTAACAATAAGTTATAATAAATTATTTTTTTATATTTTTATTAAAATATCATAATATTAACTAATTTGAATATTATTTAAATACATATTTGTTACTTTATTATACCATATCTAAAATGGACATTTTATTTTTTAAAAGCACTTTTTCACAGCAATGCCAAACACTCAAAATTTTCAAAAGTACTTCTCAAAAGTAATGAAGAACTGGCTGTGTTCTTCTGCGCGTTTAAGAAGGACTTTTTCAATAAAAAGTCCTTTTCTTTTAAAAGGAATGAAGAACGGGTTCCTTTTACTTAAACATTTCACCAGCAGAGAAGGGCTTTTCTCAAGATGGAGAAGCTAATTTTTTCTCCTTTTTTTCAGCCTCAAGTGCTTTTGGAGGATAATTGACCAAATTATCCTGTCTTCTCCCCCAAATGTTCTTTCCCCTCTGCCGGTTCCCCAAACGTTCTTTTCCCTCTGCTGGTTTTTTGGAGTTGTATACCCAATTTTTTTCCCCATTTTCGGCTTTCAAAGCTCTTTCCTAATCTTTGTTCCTCTTCCGCAGGTGAGAGTTTCTTTTCTTCTTCTTCTGTTTAATCTAATCATCCTGCAATAAATGTTAGGTTCTATTTTTATCAGTCCAGTTTCTATTTTTCTTAATTTAGTTTGTGTAAATTTTGCAGTCACAGTCTGTTGATGTATTCCCAAAGAAGGCTTTGGAAAGTTTGAGGGATATCAAGTAACTCCTTGTTTCTTTGAACATTGTTTAGAAATTTAATGCAGTACTGCAAGTCTTTTGTCACCAGGTTCAATTGTAATTTACTAGGTTTTTTGCATGCTTTGAAAGGGATATTGGTGCTGTTCTTCTGGAACTATCCAAGGAATTTAACATCGATAGATTCCTTGCCATACAGTTGGAAGCTCTGGTTGATCAAAGGTGTGAAGCTGATTAGTTTTTGCTACTTGTCCTACTTTTTTGCATACTTGCCGCTTCTAAACTGATTTTTGTTTATTGCAGTTCTTATGATGACTCATATCATCTTGCTTTAATATCAGTAATAGATTCAGTTCCTCTGAGGAATTTAGTGGATCCTATTGTCTCGAAGATTCTACTAACCTGCATGAAATTATCTGAGAGGGATGGAAAATTGGTATCTTCTGAATCAAGTATGTCTTATACTTTATCAACATTTTTCTTTCACTTTAAATTTTGTTTCACAGGTGCTCAGGGTGCTATTTATTTACTTTGATATCTTTATTTTTATTACTTTTGGTCTTCATTGGCTAACTGTCTATTGTAGGCATACTTTCTTTTTCCACTGATGCTAATGATGTCATATTTCTTGATCATCTGTGAAATATTTTTCAGTAACCTGGGCCAAGAATGTTTTAGCTACTATTAATAAGAATTATCCATCGCAATTTCATGGAGCTGCTCACGAGTTCCTAGAGGTTAGTTTGACTATCACTCCATATCTTTGCTTGTTTTTATCTTTTTCATGCTTTTGGTCTTATGTTTTTTTTTTGGTCTTTACTTATTCTAATAGGATGCCAAAGTACAATCCAAGAAAGAAGACACTGTGTGTGAGTTCTTGAGTAAAATATTGGACGGGAATTTAAATTTATCAATAGCCTTCTCAGAGTCCAAAATCTGGTTTGCATCACACCATCCTAAGGTATTATTTAGCATCACATTATTAGGACTTTTTGAATTAGTGGAGTTAAGAAATATATATATCACTGAAATATGCAAAAGATATTCATCTGAAATCTTATAGTTCTGTTTACACTATAGTGCATCCAAGCAGACACTCTATGTATGATCTTATTAAGAGTTTGAAGCTGTTGATTTAAGCTAGTAATTCTTGAGACAAATGATTTCAACTATGGCTTCTTTTCTTGTTTCAATCTTCCTTTTTCTCCTTGTCTTATTTTGCTCCCCTTCTGTTTGTTGAACTTTCCCAATCAATTCCATTTCTTGCTTCTTCTTTTTTCTTAAGATGCCCCCCGTCCTTGCTTTCTTCCCATTTTTGAATTTTAAATATGCCATTTTTCTTAACAGTTCCATATTTACAAGTTTGTAAATATGAAACATCCAGCCTGCATTATCCTTCCATTTTTAAAGCAAAGATATTCAAGGTTAATTTAACTGTTCCATTTGGTGATCTAGAGCAGGATATAAGTTAGAAGCTACTATAGAACAGCTCGGTGTTGATGTTGTTGTTCCATTTTTAAATATGCTATATGATTTATTTGCTCTATTGTTCATCTGAATTATAAAACTGCTTGGTAACTGTTAATAAAATTGCCATGTTAAATATGCCGTTTGTTATTATTGCCCCATGCTCCAGCCTTAATGTGGCATGCTGTTTTAAGTAATCAATAGATGGAAATGGTTGTAATAATCCTGGATAGCACCAGATTTATATATTGATTATCAAAAAATTATTCTATGAGCCCAGAGTCATAAGTAATGCAAATGTTCAAGCAAGCAAAATAATCATGTTGCTTACCTCAAGATCTCTTTGTTTCATATTTCATTTGTGGTGCTTTCCACCACCATATAGTTGCTAAGAAGTAGGCTCTGATTATTTTTTGAATTTGTTTAAATGTAGCGTTACATTTCAGCATGAAAAAGAGTCAAACATAGAGCAGGTGGAGCAAATGCAAGCTATGGAGAAGAATCTAATCCGGATGGCAAAAAAGTTGAAAAGCTACGCGCTGAAGTCTTGAGTGCTGAGAAGAAAATGCATGGTAACTTTCTTTTCCTATATAAATGGTACTTGGGACATAATCTGGTTGCTTCTTTTCTTTTTCTGCCACCTTTTCCCTCTGCTAACACTTGCACTGATGTTGTGTTCTTTAACAAAAATAGGAACGGTACCATATGCTAGTGGCTACATGAATCCTGATCCTTCATATGCACCACCTTTTCAAGGTGGCACCACCTATTCTGATGGCTACAGTCGGCCTATAATGCAGACGGATCTTGGGCCAGTAGAGGGCTTAATCCCTTTTGGTAATAGTACCAATGTTCCAGCTGCTATTGCTACAACCGGTAGTAAAACTGTCCCTAGCTTAGTTTGGGGAGCACCCTACGATCCATCATTTGCTCAGAGGTAAACTAGGGGAAGCTGCCTTGAAAGCCTCGCCTTGACCCTGGATTGTTAGCTTTATGCTATTAAAGATATCAGCAGTTAATAAAGCACCACAGATTACAATATGGGCATTCCATATTTTACCCTCAAATTAGCATCTTAGTATCCATTGCACACTAAACTGTTCAATTGAAAACTATGTTTGCTTTTAGAATAGGAGAAAGGTGAAAGAATTAGATCTTCCTTGCATTTGAAGCAATTACAAGATGAATGGCATAGTAGTCTCCAACTTTTGCGCCTGTATATATGATTTCTGGATATAATATTTAATAATTCTAAGTATTTTATTTTATATTCTCAAACATTTAATCTAAGGGGTGATGAAATAGTCAGTTCGATCCATTGTTAATTGAACTATAATTAACTAAACCGTTAGTTAAATTGAGCTTTTTTCTGTTAAAATAATTAATCGAATCGAACTAACTTCAATTAATTTTGTCGGCTTTCTATTTAATTGTTGTTTATATAACTTTTTTTTTCTTTTGGTCCAAAGTTCATACCATTTTGAAACAATTATTGGCAAACATTACACTAAAATGGTAGTGTGCATTAAATCGGAACAAAAATATGACAAACAATGTGCATTGTCATATATTAGAACAAAAACATTATAACATTACATTACAATGACAGTTGGAACGAAATTGATAGGTGTTTAATTAATATATGTTTTAGAGTTAAATTCACACTTAGTTTTAAGCTCTTTTTAAGTGAATTACTAAGTTTAATATTGGGTTTTAGTAATTAGGTTTTAGATTTTAGTTAGATAGTATTATGTTTGTTTAATTTTAGTGTTACATCAAATATTCAAAACTTGGTTTTTCTTCTTTGGTCATTGCTTGGATCAGTCCTGGCACATGCGGTAACCTATATTATTGATTCAGAAAATGTGCATGGTCGAGAAAGTGATGATGACGACGACGACGATGGTGATGATGACGGTGAATCAAACAATTCAAGTGGTTTTGAAATGGAATTAACAAGAGATGCTATAGTTTCTAGTTTAATGAATTCACTTTAAATTGTAAATACTATTGTAAAATTTTTAGTATTTATATTTGGTATATAAATATTATCCCTTTTTAAAACTTTAATCCAAACATATGTAATATTTTAATTTGTTAGGTTTATGTTTTCTATGTTAGGTTTATATATAATATGAGTTATATATTCAAATACATTTTAAAATAAAATAATACAAATGTGTTAAAAGTATTAATTAAAAATAAAAATAATTTTATAATAATATAATTGTGTCAATATCTAATTACAAATATTTAATTTTTATATTTAAATATTTAAATATAGTTTATATATTCTAATTAAATTTTATAAATAATTAATATTAATTACTTAAAATATTTAAAATTAATATTATATATTAAAATATTAACAATAAGTTATAATAAATTATTTTTATATTTTGCTAAAATATCATAAATATTAACTAATTTGAACATTATTTAAATACATATTTGCTACTTTATAATATCATGTCTAAAATGGACATTTTATTCTTCAAAAGCACTTTTTGACAACAGTACAAAACACTCAAATTTTTCAAAAGCACTTTTCAAAAGCACTCTTAAAAGCACTTCTTAAAAGCACTTCTCAAAAGCAATGAAGAACTGGCCCTAAGAGTTGTGGCGAGTTTGGTTCATCTCACCACTAGTTATCCAAAGGGTGTTTTTGTTTAAAAATAATTCCATCTCCCCATTGTTTAAAAAATAATCTATTATATTCCATTATGTTTTATTTTTGGTTTATAAGGTAAACAGTCACAATTATGAAAATTAAAATTAAAATTATTTTATTTTAATTTAATATTTTATAATAAATAGATACTATTATATTTCTAAACTGATGAAAATAATTATTCATTTATAAAAAGATAATAATCGAAAAGTTATTCTTCAAAAATCTTGAAATATAAAAAAATTAAAAAAAAAACCAAATTTATCCTTGATTGGATTTTTTTTATCATTCACAAATTGAGGAAGAGAATGAGTTACCTAACTTTGCATAATAAAGGAAAAAATGATAGAAAAATAAAGTAAAAAAATTAAGATTAAGGGAAATAAATCACATATATATAATACAAAAGAAGGTAAGGGAGCATATGGAAATATTGAGTTCTGGGTTAGTTTTTTGAGTTTCAAAACATTGACTACCGGGTTGTTACAATTGATTTCTCGTTAAAGGCGATAGTTATTCTCGATTTTTTATGCAAAGTTATTATGTATGCTATTACGGGTTCATTTATGCAGGTTTTGTGGAATGGGATCCCATCATAGAAATTCAAGTCAGTTCGAGGTATCCGCTAAGGGTGTCCCTTGTCACCTTACTTGTTTGTTCTCAGTATGAAATGGCTTGGCTACAGTATTCAGTCAGCTGTCAATTCTGGGATTTGGTGACCCATCAAATTAACCAGGTCAGGTCCAAACTAATCTCATTTATTTTTTGCTGATGATTTGGTTATTGCCGAACATGCGGAAATTGAATAGGCTAGAAGAATTAAAAGTATCTTGGAGTAGTTTTGTATCTCATCTGGACATAAAATTAATGTGAGGAAGACAAATGGTTTCTTTTCGAGTGGGGTAGAGGACGAACTAAATGATTCTATCAGTAATGCTCTTGGTTTTCAAAGAGTAGAAAATCTTAGAACTTACTCGGGGTGCATCTTTTTCACAAGAGAGTAACAAACAGTTCTTTGAGGTTTGTGGTTGAGAATGTCAGAGCTAAGCTGTAATGTTGGGACGTTAAACAATTATCGATGGCCAGAAGAGTTACTCTTGCTCAGTCGATTTTGCTCTCAATCCCTAGCTATTTTATGTAATCTATGATGATTCTGCAAGGCATTTGTGATGAAATTGAAGGTATGGTGAGGAAGTTTATTTAAGGAAGTTCGAGTGAGGGAAAGAAGATGACTTTGGTTAGTTGGAAGTCAGTTTGTCAACTTAGGTCTTGTAAGGGCCTTGGGTTAAGGCAAATGAGGGCTCATAATACCTCTTTCTTACTTAAATTGGCGTTTTATTTGGCATCTAATTCTTCTACTCTGTGGGTCCAAGTTCTAAGGTTTAAATATGGGATGAAGGAGAATGTACCAGAGTCTATTGATAGGGGTAGATGCTTCTTTTTTTGGAGGGTTCTATCTAAAATCTGGCTTCTACTGCGTGAGAACATCTTCTGGTTTGTGGGGGACAACAATATGATTAAATGTTGGAAAGATAATTGAATCCGAAGAGTTGGACCTTTGGTTAATCACATTCCTTCACATGGTAACCTTGATCTAGTGTCACGGGGCTAGACCTTTCATCTCGCAAACTGTGCGGCCTTAGGCGATCCGTTTGCTCCAAACTCGCCTAAGTCAGCCTTTACGCCCAAAAGTGAGGATTCCTTAGAATTCCTCCAAGGCACCAACTTGTATAGCGGAAGCGATTGTGCCAAAAGAAGCTAAGCCAAAGAACAATGAAAGAGCGCATAAAGTGTTTGAGTAAATGCTCTCAATTCTTATTCACAAAGAATAATGAAACAATTCAGAGTGAGTACAAATGAGGGGAGGCTCTCTATTTATAGTTGAGCTCCCCAAAACCGACAGTCAAGATACAATTACATCGACGGATGAGATTTAACCATATCCCTTAATTTTAGAGATTTACAAGATAAGCCTTATCAAATCTAATCTAATCTTTACAAGATATGATTCCCTCTATCTTCTAAGATTAGTTACCATATTAGCCTAAGTTGCCATCTCTTCGCTATCGGGCCAACCAGCTTTAATCGACAGAGCTTCTCAATATCTCTTTGAATCGGGCGTTCTTGTGGGCCAAATGATCCCCATCCGAGCAAGACCTCCATTGGATGCATTTGGTGCTCTGGTCACGGGCTTTGAACTGCGGCCCGTGACATTCTCCCCCACCCATTCTCGCAACGTCCTCGTTGCGACTTCCGAATGGCACTAACTTGATTCGCCTCGGTCTCGTCTCGGCGCCTTAGCCTTTCCTTTCCTTTGGGACTTTTGCCTCGACTTACGTCGCTTCTTAACTCGAGCTGTCCTACTCCCTGCATTTACTCTGGTCAACTGTCCCACATGCATCGCTTCCTTTTTCTTGAAGTCTGATGCACCACCCACCTCTCCCATAGGTGGAAGCCTTGTCGATGACTCGGCCAACTCTGACGCTTCACTCAACTTGAGCCTCATTGGTCCCAACTTCACTGTTTTCATCGTAACTCTTTCCTCTAAGTCCGATGACAAACTCACCTCTTCATTGGGTGGAAGCCCCTCCGATGACTCACCAAGCTCAGACGTTGCCTTTCTTTTAACTCCGGCTTGCTTTGGACAGTTCCGCAACTCATGCGGACCACGGCACAAGAAGCACTTAACTCGCTTTTTTTGGCTCCTCTTTGCCCTCTTGGCTTCGGCTTTTCCCTTGCTCGAACCAAGCTTCTTGGGCTCCTTATCTGCTCCATCGTTCCCCTCGATGACAGACTTCCTCGGACACTTCCGTAACCTATGCGGACCATGACACAAAAAGCACTCCACTGGCTTCTTCTCGCTTTTGGCCTCCTTGGCTTCGACACCCTTTGCGCTCGAACCAAGTACCAAGGCCTTACCCACCGGCTTCTCCTTAAGCGCGGATTTCCTCGGACATTTCTTTAACATGTGTGGACCGTCGCAGAGAAAGCATTTCAGCTTGTCCCTTTTCCTCTTGGGTTTCTTCTTCCCAACTCGTGGTTTCCAATTACCACCATTGTCGTCGTTGCCATTGCCATTAACTCTATCTTCCTTGTGATCTATTTCACCTACGCCCCTTTTCTCGGACTTGGAAGATCTAAGCTTATCTTTCCCTAGACCAAGCTTGACCACGGCCTCAACTACCGTCATGGCTTCCGACAGCTTTTGGACACCTCTTTGTTCCACCTCCTGTCTGACCCACGGCTTCAATCCCTTTTGAAAAGCAAGCAATGCTTCTTCATCGGTCACATCTAAAATTTGGAGCATGAGTTCCTTGAACTCTCGAACATACTCCCCCACTGTGCCCTATTGCGTTATTCCTTGCAACTTTGCCCGAGCTTCTTCCTCGGCAAACTCTGTGTAAAACTGTCTCTTCAACTCGCATTGGAACTCTTGCCACGTCCCAATCTCACATTGCCTTTTATCTGTGGTCCTACCTCGCCACCATAAAAGCGCAATGTCAGTAAGAAACATTGAAGCAGTGTTTACCTTAACCGCATCCTCCATGATGCCTTTGGCACGGAAGTAGTTTTCCATCCTCCACAAGAAATTATCCACATCACATGCAGACCTTGTCCCCACAAACTCTTTCGGCTTTGGGACATCCTCGTTATTGAGTGTTGCATTTGCCACTCCTTTTCCCACGGCTGCTCGACACAAGGCCAGCTCTCCCTCGAGCTCCTCTATTCTTGTGCTCAAAGCCCTCGTCGTGGCCATTGTTTCCTCCTTCAAAGCCATCATCATGGCCTCGAGAGCATCGTTCCTATCCGATAGCTTATCCCTGTGTGAATTAAACAACTCGTTTACCTTATCCATGGTGGAACCAAGAGACATCTTTACATAGTCTCTAGACTGCTCCTTCCAGTTTGCTATGCGATCCTCGACCCCATCGAGTGCCTCCTTTACTCTTCCATGGATCCCTCGAGTTTTCCCATATGTTCCTCTACTGCCGATAATGTCTCTCTCAAAGACTTCCTCGCCCACCTTTGTTCGAACTCTTCTTTTGACATCCCAACGGTGCCTTTGAACCAACAACTCGAATATTACTTGGTTCAAACCTTGGCTCTGATACCTCTTGTCACGGGGCTAGACCTTTCGTCTCGCAAACCGTGTGGCCTTAGGCGATCCGTTTGCTCCAAACTCGCCTAAGTCAGCCTTTACGCCCAAAAGTGATGATTCCTTAGAATTCCTCTAAGGCACCAACTTGTATAGCAGAAGCGATTGTGCCAAAAGAAGCTAAGCCAAATAACAACAGAAAGAGGGCTCGCAAAGTGTTTGAGTAAATGCTCTCAATTCTTATTCACAAAGAATAATGAAACAATTCAGGAGTGAGTACAAATGAGGGGGAGGCTCTCTATTTATAGTTGAGCTCCCCCAAAACCGACGGTCAAGATACAATTACATCGACGGATGAGATTTAACCATATCCCTTAATTTTAGGGATTTACAAGATAAGCCTTATCAAATCTAATCTAATCTTTACAAGATATGATTCCCTCTATCTTCTAAGATTAGTTACCATATTAGCCTAAGTTGTCATCTCTTCGCTATCGAGCCAACCAGGCTTTAATCTGACAGGCTTCTCCAATATCTCTTTGAATCAGGCCAGTTTTTGTGGGCCAAATGATCCCCATCTGAGCAACAGACCTCCATTAGATGCATTTGGTGCGCTGGTCACGGGCTTTGAACTGCGGCCCGTGACACTAGAGTGTACTCTCAAGGATCTGGTGAGGGTAGATGGCTCTAGGAATTTGGACATATTCCGAATATGAATTCCAGAAGGCATTATTAATCATATTGTTAGTATACCCCTTCAGCTAGGGGTGAGCAAAACTCGATTCGACTCGAAAAAATCGAAAAAAATTTGAATTTCGAGTTAAACGAATTGATTTATTCGAGTTAATCGAGTTATTCGAATCAACTCAATTTTTTTTTCAACTTTTGAGTTCGAATCGAGTTGAATTTTCGAATTCGAATAACTCGAATAATTCGAATAGTTCGAATATCAAACTATAATATTTTACATTTTTACCCCAAACTCCCAAACCTTTTTACTTTTCCCTCAAAACTTTTACTCCTTTCCACTTTCCCCCCAAAACTTTTACTCTCTTCCCCTCCCAACCCCCCAATCTACCCAAACTCCATTTCCCACCAAAATTTTACTCTCCCATTTTCTTTTTCTCAAAATTTTACTCCAAAAACCCTCAAAACCTTTTATTTCCCCCCCAAATTTTTACTCCCTCCCACTTTTTCCCTAAAACTTTTATTCCCTTCCCATCCCACCTCTCATCTACCCCAAACCCTCCCCTCCAATTTTTTTAATATTTTCCTCCAAAATTTTACTCCCCTATTTACTTTCCTCAAACTTTTATTCCCTAAAACTTTTATTTTCCCCTAAACTTTACTTCTCACCTTTACTCTCAAATAAAAAATCAAAATTATCCAAAAATCACTAAACATAAATAGTAATAATTTTATTTATATCTACTATTTATATTATTAAATTAAATTTCACATTTTATATTATTTATATTATTGAATTGTTTGGTCATATTGAATATTTATATTAAAACTGAATTATTAATTATGTCATAAAATTTTCGTGTTAAAATTTTATATTGTTATCAATTTCACATTTTATTTTTAAAATAACTTTTATTAAAAATCATATTTTTACATTTAATATATGTTTTAATTCCAAAATACATAGTGACAAGAATCTGAAGATAATTGAAACAACTAAGCAAGCAAAGAAGCTAACCAGTATATAAAAAATTAATAAATAAATTACAAGGTGATGAAAGTTAATAAAAAAATTGATTAAGGTGGACAAATTTTATTACGATGGGTGACAGTGGTTACAAGGACCCAAAATTATTTTTTAAAATTTAACTCGAACAAATATATTCGATTCGATTCGAATTCCATCTCAATCGACTCGATTTGAGAAAACTTCAAATAAAGTTAGGATGATAAAATGAGATTCGAAAACTCGATTAACTCGAAAATTTTTTATTCAATTCGATCGAATGCTCACCCCTACCTTCAGCATCTTTTGGCAGGACCAAATAGAATTGGCTAGATGGGTACCTTAACAGGATCCTTTTCTATTAAAAATGCTTATCGGAATGTGTATGAACAGACATAGGACCCAAAGGTTATTTATTGGAATATCCCATAGAAGTACAAAGGGTTCCAAAGAGTTAGGTTCTTCATTTGTCTAGTCTTTAAACAAAGGCTTCTCACAAACATAGAACGAGTGAGACATGGGATCAGGATAGATAGTTCGTGAGCAATATGTGAGCGTGGCTCAGAGGATATTCTTCAAGCCATCAGAGATTGTCCAAGGGTAAAAGATATTTGGAGCCAGATAATTTCGACAAATAGGAGGAGCATTTTTTTTATGGTAGCCTGAAGGAATGACTCATAGATAATTTTCTGAATCATCGTTGTATGGTCATAAGGGATGTGGAGTGGTCTAGCCTTTTTGGATTGATTGCATGACGTATCTAGAAGAACATGAATCTCTTTATATTTTAGGGCATACAGTAGAATGCTAGTGATGTAACACCCCAAAATAAGGCCTAGGAGTTTTAAGGGTATTTTAGGAATTTTAGCCTTAAAGTGTTCAAAATTTTGTGACATGATTTATCAGTAATGTTTTTACTATGATTTTTAGAAAATTAAATCAATTTTTGAAAAACATTTTTAAATACCTTTAATTTTGAAAATAGGACTAATTTGTAAAAGAGTCAAAACTTAGAGTTTTTAAGTGGAAAATAAACCAAATTTCAAAAATCAACTTATGTTCCCTCCATCTTTATAAAACCCACAATAGTTCCTCTCACCCTTTATGCTTTGCCATCCTTTGCTCTTCCACACCCTAACCCCTCAATTTTGATTACTAAACTCTATTCTTTTGATTTCTATCATCGTCCTAGTCATAAACCTCCATAGAAGTTAAGAGAAACACCCAAAAACACCATAGTTTCCTCAATTGTCAAGCTTTCGAATTTTTCAGGTTTTGATCAAACACTCAGTTTTTCATCGTCTAAGGTAACGATTCAACTCCTAAATTGTTTTAAATGTTATTTAGTCTTTAAAACCAAGTTTTTAGCCATTAAATCGCATGTTTTGAATAAAGCCAAAAATTGAGTCATTAATGGTGAAATTCAGGATTTTGCATAAAAATGACGTTTTAAAGTGTTTTTCAATTAGTTTTAACATTAGAAGGTTTCTAAACTTACTTTGAAGTTTCATTAAAAATTTCTTGAGTTTCAATGAATTTTCGAAAAATAGTCATAAAACATGTCGAAAAAGTCGATACCATGAATTAAGTATTTTATTGTAGTTTAACGGTTGGGAATTAGTCGTAGGTGAATTATAAGATGAACAAAATTGATTTTATGTGAAAATATTGAGTATAGATCAAGATATTCGAATTTAAAGTTTGTTATGTTAAAGTTTTCGGTTACAATAGAACATAGCTTAGGCTTATGTTTTGATTGTTTGTGGTGAGTTCTTAGCTGATTTATGAATGTATTGTTGTGTGAATTTATTGTGTTGAAGTTTCAGATTTTATAGGACCTTCTACGAGTAGAGATAAAGGCAAGGAAAAGCTAGTTTGAGCTTTAGGCTTTTCGGCGAAAGCGTAATTGGTGAGTGTTTGGAATAATTGCTTGTGGGCATAATTCAATGTGTTATTTGCGAATTTAGTAGTAGCCTAAACCCCTACTGTAAATTCTGAGTGTAAGCTTTCTCATACCTATGTTTATCTTGTGAATTATATACTTGTGTGAATGTGAATATGTGAATTGGGACGAGATGTTATAACATGATATATGTGGTTATGATAACTGTTGCGAAAATGCAAATGTGTACATGTTATGTATATGTTAAATGTTAGTGGCAATGTTTTGCTAAAAATGCAAATATGTAGTGATAGTGCACGGATAATAGGTAAGTGATATGTGTTTATTTCAGATATTTTGGCCTTGTGATCTTGAAACCGTTAGATATAGTTGGCATGTCATAGGTTTGTTAGTACTCACCTATATGTACAATGATTTTGGGCGTTGAGGCCCTGGGACATGTTGGAGGGATAGGGGAATGTGAGTTAAGCTCCATTCAATGGGACATGTGAGGGGAAATGGGGAGAGTGTTAGCTTTATGCTTCACTTTTTGGATATGTTTGACTTTATGTGTCTATGTGGTGTGTTGGAGATCTGTGGATCCGATGAGTGATGGTAGAGCTCACTTTTATGTTTCATAGCTCAAGTGTCAAATTATCTTAAATTATGAATATATGTGTTTTGTGATAAGTGTTTAAATGACATGTGACCATTATGCAATTTGTCTATAAAGATGTTTTTGAGTATTGTGGTATGTGTTTAAAAGTGAATATGTTTACCATGTAAAAGAACTAGAAAATAATGCACGAGTAAGTATAATATGGCATTAGAGTTGGAACTGTTGAAGTTATGCTATATGGTTGTTTCGTTGATGCTTGATGAATTGTTTTCATGGTAGTTGTTCTAGGCATTCACTGAGGTTGTTAATCTCACCCATTCCCTCCTTAAACCATTGCAGAGTAGTAAAGTGCTGGTGTGAGCGGTGTGGCTTCCGAGAGGTGATCCAAGTAAGTCTATTTGTTATTTTGTATATGTTCTATATTTATTTACATTTTGGGGAATGGGGCAATGTGGTAGACTTGTTTATAGCCATGTTAACTTCTAGACATTTTTCTGGTTTTTGGTTTAGTTTATAAGGATTACATGTAATTGTTATGCTTTGGTTCATGAACATGAGGATGGATTGACGTTACTTTCTCGAACATGATTTTACGACATTGAACTGTTAAGTAGGTCGTTGAATGATTATTTTTCGAACTAATTGGTGTATGATGTTTAAGAACTAAGTTGGAATGGATTAATTACTTATGTGTGCTGCATTTTTTAGGTCTAGGGCAGAGGTATCGATAATCGGATTTTAAAATCTATACCTCTGTGATTTTGAAACGTGCAGGGAGTCAGAATAGAGATTTGGTATCGATACCTTTGCTTGAGTATCGATACTCAAGGTTAAAATATCAATATTTCATGGTAGGTACTGATAATTTTCGAGACTTTAGCTTTTAATTAAGAAACAAAATGCAATTTTGGAATCGTTTTTCCAGGTGGTATCGATACCACTTAAAGAAACTATTGATACCCTAGTGTTAGTATTGATACCTATGGACCTGGTTTGAGAATTTTGTTGAACAGACCTTATGCATGTTTTAATATGTTTATAAGACTAATCAATGTAAGTTTAGCACATGATAATGATAACTAACTAGTATGATTGACTTAAGACCTATGCGAATAATAAACTAATGGATGTTTTGTTAGAATGAGCTTTTACTTGTTGGTTATGACATGAAACAGTGATGTAGCGTCTTGAAATTCAGGCTTAGCGACTAGGCCGAGTATAGGGTGTTACAATTGAGGTCATCAAAATTTCGCAGAGTTTGACCAAATAGTATGTTTCTTATCATAAAGAAGGTTCGACTAAGTGGCAATAGGTTAGGAAGGTAATCCCTTGGACAAATGATTGAGTTTAGTTAAATTATGATGGTGCGGTTAGAATAGATTATGGTAAAGGTGCTTCAGGAGCTGTCTTGCGAGATCGGGAGGGTAACTGGATCTCTGGTTATAATAAATGTTTGGGTTAGTGCTCAGTTTTTTATGTTGAATTATGGGGGATTCTGGATGGTTTGAATATTATGAGGAGTAGGAACTTTGAGAATGTTTTGATTCAAACTAATAGTACAGAAGCACCAAAGGCTATTCATGATTGTTTCATGTCATCCTCGAATTCCTCATTGATTAGGCGAATACATCAATTGTTGAAGGAGGTTGGGAATTGGTTTTTACAATATATTCTTAAAGAGAATAATAAAGATGTTGATTGTATAGTTAAGATGGCCTTTGATAGAGGAAAAGACTTGGTAATTCTTGGGGAGCCACCTAGGGGGATTTCTAATGTCTCGATGTAATGTAAGCTCAGTTTTGTTTTTTCACCAAAAAAGTAAAAGTAAAACCTTGCTGGCATTGCTTTTATAGGTGAGAATTAAGGGTTGTGGTTCATCTCACCACTAGTTATCCAAAGGGTGTTTTTGTTTGAAAAATAATTCCATCTCCCTATTGTGGTGATGAGATTCAAAGGGAGCTTTTGTTTTAAAAATAATCTATTATACTCGATTATGTTTTATTTTTGGTTTATAAGGTAAAAAGTCACAATTATTAAAATTAAAATTAATTTAATATTTTATAATAAATAGATACTATTATATTTCTAAACCGATGAAAAATATACATTTATGAAAAAATAAATAATAAAAAAATTCATTTTTCAAAAATATTAAAATATAAAAGAAAATACCAAATCTATTTTTTATCATTTACAAATTTGGAATGAGTTACTTAAGTTTGCATAATAAAGGAAAAATGATAAAAATAAAGTAAATAAATAAAGAAATAAATAATATATATAATATAAAAGAAGGTATGAGAGCATATGAAAACATTAAGTTATGGGTTAGTTTTTGAACTTTAAAATATATTTTAGTTATATTTAAAGTAGGTCCTCTCTTTATAATTAAGTTTTAAATATGATTTTATTAATTTTAATTAAAATTTATTTTCAACTTTTAGTGATGTATGAGACATTTATACATATATATATATTAAACCTATAATTATATTTGCTCTATTAATGATGTATTAATGCATCAAACGACACATCAATCGATAATGATAATTGCATTTGCTTTATTGAAAATATAAGAAATCCTATATTAATATTATAATTACTTTTTAAAAATGTTCTCCAATATGATAATCGTGATGTATAAAGGGTTCAAAATTATAACTAATACAATATATCATTATTGATTAATTATTACCGATTTTATATTTCTTAAACTGCAATTATAATTACAAGATCTTTTCAAAAAATATAATCATATATATATATGATTACAAAAGAAGGTATAGAAGCAAAACGGAAAATTGAGTTTTAAATACTTTCTTTCTTCTTTTTAATTATATTTAAAATGAGCTTCATTTTTAAATTAAGTTTTAAATATGATCTTCTTGCCATTAACAATAATAATAAATTTTTCAATAATACACAACTTTATATGAGTAATTTTTATTTTTAATTTCTAATATCAAGCTTTTATGAAATTACATGATAGTTTTAAATTTTAAAAATAAAAATAAAAATTTTAAAATGATTTAAAAAGCATATTTTAATATAAAGTATTTAAGGTTTTAAATTTTATAAAAGTTTACATAAATATTAAAAAGAGAGTAAAATATGTTAAATTAATTAAACATATATACCAATAAATATATTTTATTGTACTTTAATTAAATAAAATTTTATTTAAAACTTAAAATTTGAAGTTTTCTAGAAATTTTATTCATATAAAAATTTCACCATTATTAAATATATTTTAATTTATAAACACAAAATCAATCCTTTCAAATAAAAGTAAACTGCTTTTAATAATATTTGTTTTAGTAGTTTTAATGTAGCAATGGTTTTTTGTTTACTTTCCTTTTCCTTCTCTAAACACGAAGCTAGTGTTGATAACAAATTTGCAACTCAAACTATAAGTATATGAGTGAATTGGGTAGGGTAGGGTTTTGTTCAGTTAAAGCTCAACTCATTCAAAAAGTAGCATTATGGGTATAAAAATACTAGAAGGTTGAAGCAAATATGGCACAATCCAGTTTCCATGAATAAAAGCAAAAGCTTTCACAAACTTTTTAAACTCAACAAATCTTCTTCAAACCCTACAATATGTAACCTTTTTTTCATTGTCTCACACTTTCAATTCCCGTCTCTCAGCAAAAAGTTTCCCTGTGACGGCCTCGTTGGGAAGCAAAGCAAGCCAGACGCCGGTATCCGCGGCATGCTCTGCCGAGACATTGCCGGACCAACTTGTCATAGCAGTTCTGACCCATCCCGGACAATAACAATTTATATATATCTTTTCACCTTCTGGTCGTTCAGAGAGTTGTTTAGCCATTAGCATACTGTAAAGATTAACAGCAAGCTTAGATACAGCGTAGTCGGTAAATTTCTGAGGCCATCCACCTGATTGCCATGTATCAGCTTCAACTTGTTGTAGAAATGTCGACACCATGTTGTCAATTAGATCCTCAGATAGAGTTTCTAAATTGCTTAGCTTTTCCCTCAAAGCTTCATCTTCAATCCTCTATCACACACACCAAAAATATGCGTATATATATAAATATTTAGTTTGCATGCCAAATAATGCTAATAGAAATGGACATGTACAAGTTGTGAGAACCTAACAGCTGATTTGCAATAGGTGATCTTCAGTCATGTATTGATAAAAGAATATGAACATTCATTTTCATATTTTACATTAAACACCTTTTAGGAGTCGAAACTTTATTGGTGTGACATTTTGTTAAATTCTAATCTAATCTGTTTTAAATATGAGTAAGATTTCAAGTTTGGATGAATAATCCGATCCTTAAATAATTCTATTTATAGATTTTAAAGACGTATTATCTTTTATATAAGAAAAATTGACAATGCACAAGAAATAAAACATCTTATTAACTGAAATATGTAATATATAATCAAATAATATTGATAATAATAAAACTATTTACTTAAAAAAAAACCAAAACAAAGAGAGATGATTTACTTACACTGCGGCGGCCGTTTAGTTTACCTAGGCGTGAGCTAACATTAACAATACGAGCCCCAGCAGCGGAAGGTCTCATCAATGGAATCATTGCTTTAATCATATTTTTGGTGCCAAAATAATTGGTCTCAATCATCTGCTTCGCGTACTCCATTGAATTTCCAGACACAAGATTGTAGTTAACACCTGCGTTATTTACCTGCCATAATACAAATACATACTTATAAACCAACATTAAAAGAAACCAATCCAAAGTTATATATGTATATACCAGAATATCAACGCCATCATATTTTTCTTTTATCCATTTAGTAAATTCAGAGATGGATTCCTCGTGCAAGATGTCGAGCTGATGGACATCCACATTGAAACCTCCTTCTTGTAACACCTTGGCTGCTTCAATGCCCACACTTGTGTCCCTTGATGTTAGTATTACAGTCAATCCATGCCCCGCTAGTTGTTTTGCAATCTCAAATCCAATCCCTCTATTTGCACCCGTTACTACAGCAATTGTTTCTTCTGACCACCACCTGTACATACATACATAAACTTACAAAGGAAACTAAATATGTTGCAAATAACCAAAGTACGTACGTACCTTTGATGATCAGAATAAGGAATGGTCCTAAGAAGGGAAATCTCTTGGAGTCTCTTTTCCCTTTTCTCACTGGCCTTTTCCTTTTTCCCTGTCATCTCCTTTGCCTCGTTGATTAACTTCAGGTATTATTCAGGAAGACATTAATTAAATAAAAGAAAAAGAAACAAGTAAATATCTATACCTATGTATGTAATAATAGATTAGAGGCACAACAACATGAAGGTTTTCCAACAGCAGATTTGAAATCCGGTATATCTCATCTTAACTTTGTTGGAGAAGTTTAAGGTCAATTCTTGGGAGCTGCTTATTTTTAGGTCCAATCTTCCATCTTTTATGCCTTTAGAAACGCAAGATGCCGTTGCTCATTACTTGATTTCTTTTGCACCACTAATGCGTTCCTGCTTCAATATCAACCAACCAATTTTTTATTCAAAAACTACAAATACTGAATTGATGGTTGGTTTTCTTTTCTTCATAAGTTAAAGGTGTTACAATAGAATTAATTCTTGCGCATGAGAGGGGGGTTGGGAGTTATATAGACGTCAAAAAGGTGTCTACTTAGGAAAAATCTTGTTGGATAAAAATTTATAATAAAGGGAAAAGAATACAACGTGTTTTAGACTCCTACTAATGGTAACATCACAGTACATTTTAAGGTCGACGCATTTTAATCTTGTATACTAATCTTTCAAACGTTGTGGTCGGCAATGCCTTGGTAAAAAGATCAGCCAAATTATCACTAGAACGAATTTGTTGAACTTCTGTATCACCTTTTTTCTTAAGATCATGAGTGAAGAATAATTTTTATAAAATATATTTCATTTTATCACCTTTGATGTAACCATCCTTTAGTTGAGTTATACATATTGCATTATCTTCGTATAAGATAGTTGACATTTTTTCCTACAGAGGCAAATCACATATCTTCTGGATATGTTGGGTTAATAACCTTAACTAAATATACTCTCGGTTTGTCTCATGCAGTGCAATTATTTCAACATGATTTGAAGAGGCAAGAGTTAATGTTTGATTTGTTGAATGCCATGATATGGTTGTACCTCTATATGTAAGTAAATATCCCATTTGAGATCAACATTTATGTGAATCGGAAAAATATCCAGCATCAGCATAGCTTATTATTAGAGATCTTGAATCACTTGAGTAAAATAAACTCATACAAATGGTTCCTCCTAGATATCTAAATACATGCTTAATTTCATTCCAATGCCTACGTGTTGGAAAATTAAATTTTGCTAACAAGCTTACATTGAATGCTAGATTAGATCGTGTGTTGTTTGTAAGATACATTAATATCTTTATGGCGCTTAGATATGCTACTTCAGGACCAAGAAACTCTTCATCATTTTCACAAGGACAAAATAAGTCTTTATTCACATATAATGATGTTACAACCATTGGGATACTCAATGAATTTGTTTTATCCAGGTAAAATGCGTTTAAGATATATTCGGTAGAAGTTGACTGATGAACTTAAATTTCATTTTTTAAATGATCCAATATGTATGTCGAGACAAAACGTTGTTTTTTTTTCAAGAGCTTTCATCTCAAATTCTTTCTTTAAACAATTTATTGTATTTTGAAACTCTTTAACTATTCCAATAATATTTAAATCGTCAATATAAACAACAATTATTACAAAATTTAATCCATACTTTTTATAAAAACAAATAGACAATTTGGATAATTTTATAACTTTCTTTCAAAAATACTCACCAAGACGATTGTAATACATAAGTATAGGTTATTTTAATCTATATAATGACTTATTTAATCGATCAAGAGAGTGAATTCAATTATACTTGAATTGCGTTTTTCAATTTGGTCAATCTTTTCTATTTCACATTCTTCAATAAATTTAGGTTCAAAATCCTCATTTTCTTTTGCTATTTAATAGCAATATTATAAGCAAAAATGTTGTTAACAACTATATTTTTTCGATTCCATTTTTTTCCGGAAGTAACATAGCTTATCAAGACCTCTTCATTATCATTTATTTTCAGTTACCTAAACCTCTTATGGGGGTTTTTTTTTATTAGTTATGTTATCAACCTCTTCTTGGGCACTTGCCTCTACATTATGATAGACTTGTCCATGGATTGAACCACCTGGCCCAGCCCAAAGGCTTGCTCGAAAAGTGGGAGGATTTTGGTAAAAATATAGGCCCGAAAAATGGGCTTGGGCAAAAAATAAGGCTCGTTTAGAAAATGGGTTGAGCCTCGAGTAAGGCTTTTTTGACCCAAGTTTGGCCCGACCCGAATATGCAAAAAAAATGTTTTTTAATTGTTTTCTTGCCTCTTTTTTTTTATGTTTTGTTGCTATTTTCTTGTTGTTTTTTTCACTATTTTGCTACCATTTCATTATAATGTTGCTACAAATTTGTTGTTATTGTTTGGATATTGTATAACTCTTGTTTTATTGTTAATTTTGTTACTATTTTAGAGGCATTTGCTTGTTAAGTTGCATCTATCTTAGTATTATTTAAGTATACGTATTTTTTTAAAATTTATTTTCAATTTTTTAGGAAAAATTTATTTTAATGTTTTTAGTATTTTTGATGTATTATATTTTTTAAAAATTATATTAAAAAATAATATAAAAATTTAATACGGGTGGGTCGGGTTTGGGTTTTAACATTTTTATCTGAGCTGGGCTTGGGCAAAATCTTAGGCCCATTTTTCGAGTCAGGCCAACCCTAGCAAATAGGCCTAAAATTTTGGTTGGGCTCAGCCCGGTCTAGCCCACGGATACCTCTACATTATGATCATATTGAATGTTTGCTCCTCTCTTTTTACGAGAATTTTTATCTTTGGAACCGATTGGTCTTCCATACTTCAGGTGTGAATTACTTTCTTTGGCATTCATAGTTTGTCCTACTAGGACATCAATTCATATTGAAGTATTTTCAGCTAGTACAAGAGATTTTGCAACTCTCTTTAGCTCAATAAATGCATCTGACTGTTGATTAACAATGTTTTGCAAATATATTATCCTTTGAACTTTATGTTCATTTTGACTAGCACAAGAATCTAATTGAGATAATGATAACTCATTCCATGTAATTTTTTTTACCAGTTGTTTTTTTTCTCCCCCTAATGTTGGAAATTTTGTTTCATTAAAGTGACAATCAACAAATCAAGCAATAAATAAATTTTCAGTTAATGGTTCGAGATAATTATAGAAGGAGATTCATAACCAACATATATTCTCAACCTTCTTTGGGGCCTCATCTTTGTGCGTTGTAGTGGAGTAATTGAAATATATACCGCATATTTAAAAATTTTAAGATGGAAAATATTTGGCTCCTAACCAAAAACCAGTTGTAATGAAGAGTATTTATTATAACTTGTTGACATGATGCACACAAGTGTTGTTGCATGCAAAATAGCATATCCCCATATTGTAATAGAGAGTTTTGTTCTTATAAAGGTTGACCTAGCTATTAATTGGAGGCATTTGATAACAAATTTAGAAAAATAATTTTGTGTATGAATATGAGCTACAGGATATTCAAATTTTATCCCAATTGACATACAATAATCATTGAAAACTTGGGATATAAACCCACCAGCATTATCAAGATGGATAATTTAGATTGCATAATCTGGAAATTGTGCTCTTAATTGAATTATTTGAGCAAATAGTCTTGCAACGTAGGTTGTGAGTTGATAATAAACATACATGTGACCACCTAGTATATGTATTTATTAAAACCATAAAATATCTAAATGTTCCACATGGTGTATGAATAGGTCCAAATATACCATCTTGAAATCATTCCAGAAATGCGAGAAATTCAATCCCAACTTTAGTTGGTACTGGTCTAATAATCAATTATCCTTTAGAATATGCAACATATGAGAATTTCTTGAATTTAATAATCTTCTGGTTTTTTAATGATTGTCCAATTGAATTCTTAATTATTCTTTGCATCACAATAGATTCGAGATGGCCTAGCAAATTATGCCAAATAATAGAAGTATATGGTTCTACAAAATTTTGGTTTGTAGTAACATGTGTCTCAGTTGCACTAATATGTGTATAGTTTAAACCTGATGAAATAGAAAATAGTCTTTCCAAAAGACATTTCTTTCCACATTTAGCAATCGTGATATATAAGTACTTAATAGTTTTCTTATTCATAGTCTCAATATGATATCCATTAAGACGAATATCTTTAAAACTCAATATATATCTTTGAGACTTAGTGTAAAATAAAGTATCATCAATGAAAATTTGTATCCCTTTAGGTAATAATATAATAGTTCTTCCGGAGCATTCGATAAGTTTTGAACTACCCGATATGCTATCACTACACCAAAACAGGCTTTTAGCGGCATCTTTTGTGGCGTTTGATAAACAAACGCTGCTAAAAATCGACCATTAGCGGCGCTAATCCTAAAACGCCGTAAAAACCTGAACATTTAGTGGCGTTTTTTAAAAAACGCCGTAAAAGAACATCATTAGTGGTGTTTATATGTAAGCGCCGCAAAATACCTTAACCAAAATGCAGCGTTTGGTTTTGAGGTATATTAGTATTAATGGCGTTTACGAGAAAACGCTGCTAAAGAATAGTATTAGCGCGTATTACAAAAGCGCCAAATATCTTAACCAAAACGCACTGCTTGGTCTTGAGGTAGATTAGAGTTAGTGGCGCTTATTAAAAACGCCGCAAAATATTAGATATAGCGCGTTTTGAGAGAAACGCCGGTAGAGGTAAGTAATCGAGGAAAAAATTCAGCAAACTGCATGCGTTTTATTTTTCCTATTATTGCTTTAGTGGCGCTCAGTAAAAAACGCCACAAAAGATACGGATTTCGCGCCTGTAGTTAACTATAAGTAACTAATTTGCGGCGTTTCCTTTATAAACGCCGGAACAAAAATAAGCAAAACGGCTTCGTTTTGTTTCATTATATTGCTTTAGTGGTGCTTGGAAGTAAAAGACGCAAGTATTTCGGCAAGATGCTTTTCTTGTGTGGTGGAATGTTCGTTAAAACGACGCCACTTTTGATTTCCTGTATTGGTATTAGTGGCGTTTTTGGCAAAACCGCAGCAAAAATAGCCAAATAAAATTTTAGGTTTTACGGTTTAATATTTAAGTTTTATCGTATACGGTTTAGCGTTAATGATTTAAGGGTTACGATGCAAAGTTTTAGCGTTTCGGGTTTATGGTTTATACGAGTTTAATATATATATGCGCTATCACTACTATTCTCGTATTTGATCATAGTTTAAAAGAAGCAGGCGCATGAAATTCAATTTCACTAAATTTCAACTGCAGGAGACAATATTTCAAACATTAAAATTAATAATTAAGGTGATTGTTGCTAAAATCAATGGATACAATGTCGTTTATCATTCTTTCCATTGAAACGCCTTTCAAACTCCGAGTAAATGCAATTTGCCTTTTCTTCGACTATAAAGTTATAATTTATATTTTGAGTTTTAAAATTTGGTTTAATATTCAAAAATTTCGGGATCGATTGGATATTGAATTGATTTATAATATTCAAAGTAAAAACAACGCATAATTAGTAATGTATTGATTTCCGGACATCTCAAGGGTACTAAAATTTTCTATGTATAACTTAGAGCATAAAATTAAAATTGTAAGACATTATTGGAATAGTGTCAATAATTTATAAATTGGAATGCCGATAGTAGTTAAATAATACATATATACTTACATATATAAAATGTAATTTTTTTAAAGATTTGTACAAAAAAAATGTTAGATCTGTGTCATAATTTTAAACTATTTTAATTGAAATGAAATTAATAATTTCATATTAATGCATCAATTTAAAATAATGTCATAACATTTATCCAATTTGAAAATCCACTAAAAAAAGGAATAGTTATAAATATAGACATATAAAATATTATTAAAATTGAATAACTAGTGGCGTTTTAACACAAAACGCCGCAATAGGTAGGCTTTAGCGGCGTTTCTTTTAAAAACGCCGCAAATAAATTTGCAAAACGGCTTCGTTCTGCTTTCACTATATTCCTTTACTGGCATTTTCTGATAAAACGCCGCAAATATGTCTGCAATACGACGACAAAACGACGCCGCTTTTGATTGGATCTAGTGGTATTAGCGGCGTTTTTGAAAAAGCGCCGCAAAAAAGAAATAATATATTGCGATTTCCGTATTAATATTTATAAATAATTGTATGTGGTTTGGGGTTTTAGGGTTCGTTACACAATGTTTATTATTTTAGGATTACAGTTTTGACGATATGGGTTTAGAGTTTAGGTTTACAGCTCGGGGATTTGTGTTCAAGGTTTAGAGTTTACATTTCAGTGTTAATATCAGGTTAGGCAATTTCCGGCTTATAAGATAATGAAATTTAATGTTTTAGGGCTTCATGTTTATGGTTTATGATTTAGCGGTAATTATTTATGGGTTATGATGTTGATTATTGCGTTTTAGATTTAGGGTTTGTACGATTTACAGTTTAGGGTTTAATGTTGTTGCAGTTTTAGGGTTTTTACTATTTTGATACAAAAGTGAAAAAAAATTCGAATACCATGTTTTTTACTTCTTATTATGTCATTATTAGGTTCAGAACCGATAGGGTTTAGGGAAATATATATATATATATATATATGCATGGCACGATATCATGTATGATGAAACATTTTAATATTGTGTACGAGGTAGCGTACGTTATCAAAATTTCCATAATCGAGAGCATAAAATTAAAATTGTAAGACATTATTGGAATGGTGTCAATAATTTATAAATTGGAATGTTGATAGTATTTAAATCATACATATATACTTACATATATAAAATGGAAATTTTTTAAAAATTTGTACAAAAAAAGAATATGTTAAATCTGAGTCATAATTTTAAACTATTTTAATTGAAATGAAATTAATAATTTCATATTAATGCATCAATTTAAAAAATGTCATAACATTTATCCAATTTTAAAATCCATTAAAAGAAGAAATAGTTATAAATATAGACATATAAAATATTATTAAAATTGAGTAATTAGTGGCGTTTTCAATCAAAACGACGCAATAGGTAGGCTTTAGCGGCGTTTATTTTAGAAACGCCGCAAATAAATTTGCAAAATGGCTTCGTTCTGCTTTAACTATATTCCTTTACTGGCGTTTTCTAATAAAACGCCGCAAACTTATTTATCAATTTCAATATTGATAGTATTTAAATTAAGAGTATTTATAAATTTGAATATTTATTAAATATGTATAATTGAAAAACATGTATTCAATCTGTGCCATATTTTAAAATAATAGTATTGAAAAAAATTAATAATTTCATATTAATGTTTCAATTTAAAAGAATGTCCAAACATTTAACCAATTTAAAAATCAATTAAAATTCAAAATGCTTAAAAATAAGGTGAATATTTAGTGGCGTTTTTAACTAAAATGCCGCAAACGGTAATTAATTATTGAACGACACGTGGCCTTTTCACTGACGCGTTTAGGGTTCAGTGGCGTTTTTGCTCAACGCGCCGCAAACCCGTAAGATTAGTGGCGTTTTTTTTAAGCACCACAAAAAAAAATTAATTAAAACGGTGTCGTTTTGAGGGGATATTAGATTTGGGGTATACCCTCGCAGCCAGCCCCAAATCCCTTTTCAGCCAAATCCCTAAGTTTTTTTGCGATTTCCCCTCATCCTTTCCGATTTCCCCTCATCCTTTCTTCATCTCTTTCACACTTCTGTTATTAAGTTTCGATTCCTAGCAAAAAAACCATTAAAAAGGGTCATTACATCGTATTTGTTGAAATCATTTAACATTATTTGCGGCAAAGAGGAGGGAGAACGTGGAGGAACATCATTTAAGGTTTGAATGTCTGATTGTGGTCTTTATACATTGGGTTTTGTCTTATTTTTTACTTTTATTTTGCTTTTTATTGTTTGGGGATACTGGAATTTAAAAAATTGTATTTTTCGTGTTTAGGGCTTTCGGTCTTCGACTGTTTCGTTCATCTTCCTGGAGGTACATTACTGCTTCGATTGTTTAGATCTGGTGTGAACGGTTTCATTGGTTTCATCGGTCTTCAACGGTTTCACTTTTCTTCATCCTGCTGAAGGTACAGAATTCATGGTTTTTTTTTAATTTGAGATGCTTTCATTATCAGTGTAACGAGTTAAATGGGTTGGACTAAATGTCAATATTCCATTTCTTCTCTGTTGGTTTCGGTGAAATAATTTGGTGCTATTTTTTTAGTATGAAATTTTGATGTCTACTTTAGGGTTTACTTTAATAATTTATAAAATTGTTCTGTTAAATGTGATGCAGCCGATTACATTCCCAGGTAATGAATTGGATATATATTGTTAAATTTTTTTAGGTCATGTTGTTATTTAGTATGATGAAACAGTAGTGTTCCATGTACAATGATTTCATTTGTTTGTTATACTTGTGTTTCATCCATTTTCTTAATGTCTTGTTGGAATATATATATAAAGTATACATTGGATTGGGAATCTGTCATTTACCTTCTTATACATATATATACATATATATATATATAAGTGACGAAATGAGATAATATCAAAGTGATACATTAGTAAAGATAATACTCATTTCTCTCTAAGTATAATTTAATTTGCGAATGAAAATATATATTCTGTTCTAGAATCGGTGTTATGATTTACTACCTATTCTTGTTTTAAATTGTAATCCATCCATACTATGTTGCTATGGTATTGTATCCCATTGTGTTGATTTAACATGTTCAATTTCAAAATTAGGCCAGATGGAACGCATAATTTTGAATTATTGTTTTGAGTTATTATGATGGTTTTTTATCTTAATTTTCATATGGATTAAATCCAACCTCTAATATGATTTTAATATTTTACTTAATTGTCTATTTTCATATGTTTTCTCGATTACTTACTATGACTATTTATTAATTTAATAATGTGTGTTAGAATATAATGTTGGGTTACTGATTTCATTTTGTGGTTTGTAAACTAGTAATTCCGTTTTAAACTTTCGATTTATGGTTTGTAAGTGATTCATAATCATCCGTTTCTGCTTGCTTAAATCGCAAGATGTACCTCATGTGTTAGGTTTTATTTTCCATGTTAATATTTTCCAGTGACAACTTAGAAAGGAATATGTAATATGTTCGTAAAAACGCAATCATTTGTGCAAGTAACGTAAAAAATTTGGACGGAAATATATATATATCATAAATACGATAATTTATATTCTTTTACATATTACATATATTAATATGGACATGTAACCTGTATTTAAATTTTGACATAATAATAACATTTTAAATTTTCTATTAAAACCAATAATTATAAGTATTGTTTTATTTTCTATATAAGTTTTCTAAATTTATAAGTTTTGTAAATAATTATTCTAAATTTATTAGTATAAAAATTTAGTAGTATTAAATTTATAAGTTTTCTAAAAAGTGTTCTAGATTTATTATTAATAAAATTTATAAGTATCAATTTTACACGTTTGTAAATAATTATATTTTAAAAAATTTAAATATTTTATTTCTATAAGATATATATTGTTTTAATATACATAACCAAAATAACTCCAATTTAACAATCATACGATAACTTATAAATAATTTTACAGCATACATAACTCTTTGACAATCATTTGCTTACTTAATACATAATAACACAATGCATAATTGGTATATAAGCTTGCATAACTTACATAATAACTTCCATAACGTATATATAATAACATAATAAATTACATAATACATAATAACATAATACATAACTTATATATAAGCTTGTATAACTTACATAATAACTTTCATAACTTACATATAATCGATAATACATTACATAATACATATTAACATAATACATAACTTATATTATAATCTTGCATAACTTACATAATAACTTCCATAACTTAATACACCACTTAAATAACTTACATGGGTTATACACGACTCACATAATTAATATTATACACAACTTACATAATAACTTTCTTACATAACTTACATTACTTACAGTACTTACATAATACATAATACATAACTTACATAACTTACATAATACATAAAAATATATCATATCACAAATTTTCGTAATTCATTTATGGTTATAACTAGCGTTTTAACTTACCCGTGCAAATTATTGTCAACGTCAGACTTCAAGAATTAAGAAATGGACCGGTCTTGGATGAATTTGTCAAGGGTTAGCAACGATTATCGAAATGGAGTACGGTATTTTCTAAATTTTGCATTTCAATATGCAAGCCAAGAGAACATGATTCTTTGGCCCTGTAAGAAGTGTGTCAACATAAACTGGCATTATCGTGAGGTTGTATACGAGCATCTAATTGTTGATGGGTTTGTTCGGGGTTATAAACAATGGTTATTTCATGGAGAATGCCCGCCTAGTACTTCCTCTTCAACGATGGATGTATCTTATTCTGGTACTGCTTACCATCAGTCTGATAGAGGGGATGACATGGAAGGTATGTTGCGGGATGCATTTAATATGCACAATCATGGTGTCCAGTCGTTCCTAGCGGACTTTGTGCCTTCTGATGATTGTAATATTGGGAGAAATGCTTTTACCGAACCGGGAAGTAGTGTACCTCATGAAGAGCCGAATGAAGAAGCGGCAAAGTTCTACGCGCTACTTAATGACATGAACGAAGAACTGTATGAAGGATCAAAATTTTCAAAAATGTCTTTCTGTGTTCGTCTTTTTCAGTTAAAATGTTTGGGAGGGTGGACCGGGAACTCATTAACAATGCTGTTAGAGTTTTTAAGAGAAATGTTTTCGTTTGCAAAAATCCCTCAATCATGTAAAGATATGAAGAAAATGATAAAAGATTTAGGCCTTGGGTACAACAAAATCCATAGTTGCCCAAATGACTGTATGTTGTATTGGGGCGATCGAAAAAACCAACAGTGCTATCATGTATGCGGCCAATCCCGATTGGTTAGTAGAAACACAGAAGATGAGAAGGACGATGAAAATGGTGCACAGTCGAGAAAGAAGCCAGTCAAGATTTTGCGGTATTTTCCGTTGATACCGAGGCTTCAAAGGCTTTTCATGTCGTCGAAGACAGCGGAGTCTATGACGTGGCACCATGATGGACGAATCGATGATGGATTATTAAGGCATCCAACAAATTCTTTATCTTGGAAATCATTTGACAATAAATTTTCAGGCTTTGCAAGCGATCCTAGGAGTGTGAGGCTTGGGCTAGCATTTGATGGATTTAATCCTTTCAAGATCATGAGCACTGCGTACAATACTTGGCCAGTAGTGCTTGTTCCTTACAATCTGCCTCCGTGGATTTGCATTAAGCAATCTTCCCTTATCTTATCTATGATTATCCCTGGTGAGAAAGGGCCCGGAAATGATATCGATATTTATTTACAGCCACTTATTGAAGAGTTAAAACAATTATGGGCTGGTGTCGAGACATACGATGTGCTGAGGAAGGAGAACTTTAATTTACGTACGGCTTTGATGTAGACCATTAATGACTTTCCCGCTCATGCCAATTTATCCGGTTGGAGTACCAAGGGTCGTTATGCGTGTCCTTGTTGTGCTGCACAAACATGTTCGCAATGGTTGTACAATGGGAAGAAGTTTTCTTACATGGGGCATCGTCGGTGGTTACCGGAAAATCATAGATTTAGATTTCAGAGTTCTGTATTTGACGGCACTGAAGAGTTCAGAGAAGCTCCTTCCCAGACCAGTGGCTCTGAAATCTTGTTGATGTTGGAATATATGAATTTCATTTATGGGAAGATGAACCAACCGCCAAACACGCAAAGAAACAGAAGATCAAATGATGAAGCTGATGAAGACTCCAACGAAGAGGACGATCCTAATGAGGCGGACTTGTGGAAAAAAAGAAGTATTTTTTTTAGTTGCCTTATTAGGAGCATCACCTTTTACGACACAATCTTGATGTTATGCATATTGAGAAAAATGTCTGCGAGAACATTGTGGGTACAATTTTGAATGTCGACGGAAAATCAAAAGACAATCTTTAGAGTCGACTTGATTTAGTCCAAATGGGAATTCGGCCTGATCTTCATCCCAATCCATTTCTGAATGGGAAATATCGGTTGCCGCCTTCTATTTTCTAAATGTCCAAGACGGAGAAAGAACTGTTTTGTATGGTGCTGAAGGATATGAAGGTTCCAGATGCGTATGCATCAAATATATCTCGATGTGTTAGTGTTAAAGATCGAAGATTATATTCGCTAAAATCACATGACTATCACATCTTGATGCAAGATTTATCGTCGTTGTTTCTACGATGTTGTATGTCAAGAAGGTGACGTCTTGTATCATTGAACTATCCAACATAATGAAAGCCATTTGTGGCAAAGTTTTGGATGTTCAAGAACTTCAGAAGGTACAGGATCGAGCCGCTTTGACTTTATGCAGCATGGAGAAAATCTTCCCACCTTCCTTCTTCACCATTATGGTTCACTTGATAATCCATCTCCCGCAGGAAGCAATTCTTGGCGGACCCATTTTCTATCGATGGATGTATCCCATTGAAAGGTGTTAATTAAAATTTTTAATTTTTTCCTTTATTCACCTCTATGCCTTTAGTTACAACTTTTGATAATATTGTATATTGTGTTTAGGTTCCTATCCAAATTAAAGTCTTACTGCCGCAACAAGCGATATCCAGAACGATCGATTGCTGAAGGCTACTTGGAAGAGGAATGTATGACCTTCTGCTCAAGATATTTGGAAGATGTCGAAACAAGGTTGAACAGAACAAATAGGAATGCTGGACTCACGGACTATAACTTAGCCGATACTTATTTGTTCCAAAGTTTTGGAGAACCAATCGGCAAAGTTGAAATTGCAGAATTAGATCATTTATCGTGGGTACAAGCACATCGATATGTTCTGTTTCACCACGAATCATTGGAACCTTTACGGAAGTAAGTTCTACAAATTTTATAAATATTTATCAAACTAAAAATTGTTTATCTTCTAACAAAGTGAACATTTTTTTTAACATAGTGTGTACAAACAAATATTGAGATCTCGTTCGCGCTCCCGAAGAACACAACATCGAGATATCAATAAGTTGTTTACAGAATTTTTTTATGAATACAGAATCTTTTTATGAATGGTTAAGCCAAACGGTATGCAGTTGGAGCTTCCGCTTACAAATAATAATGCTTTCTCATAACATTTTTAATTACTCAGTTTACTTTCCATTCAATAGGTTTGGAGTGGGAAGAACGTAAACGACGAAGTTAAATGGCTTTCCCAAGATCCAAATCGAGTGGTTAAAAGATATAGTGCGTTCCTCATAAACGGATTCAGATTTCATACAAAATATAGCGAGAGGTTGAGGAGAACGCAAAATTGTGGAATAGTTGTCAATTCTGCAATTACAAGTTATACTAGTGCTAGGGACAATAATCCTGTCGAGGGAAATATGGAATATTTCGGACATCTTACTGACATAATTGAGTTGGATTATTACGGCAAATGGAATGTTGCCTTATTTCAAGGTGATTGGGCCGATGTTAATACAGCTCGTGGAATTAAGCAAGATCAATTTGATTTTACCATGGTGAACTTTGACCGATTGATTCACACAGGACAACAACTAATAGATGAGCCGTATGTATTCTCATCTCAAGTCAAACAAGTTTTTTACTCAAGAGATCCAACTGATGAGGGTTTGTACGTTGTACTCCGTAACATCCCTAGAGACTTGTTTGACATGGGCAGTGGAAGTAAAGATAACATCGACGACAGATCAAAAACTTTGCCCTTTCCAGAACAAAACTTAAACGATAATATCCCTAGTACTAGTGCACAATTTCAATGGGTTCGTCAGGATACCGATGATATTTACGAATAATGATGTAGTAAGATTTTACGATTGTTTAATTATATGTAATATCATAATTTAAATCTTGGTCTTATTATATATTTCAGCTGTTTTATATGTGCTGTTATTGTTGTAATTAGTTATTAAGTTGTGAACTATTTTATGTATATTGCGATAAAATGCCTAGAAGAAAAATTCTAAGGAAGCATTGTTCAAAATGATCCAAACTTGATGAAACAAATAGTATTGAACAATGACATCAATTGGATCTTGAATGTTCGATTACAATTGAGGATCCAATGAAGTTCAAAGTAATTTTACATTTAATTTACATGCGTGTTGACTTATAGTTGATTTATTTTTCAAATTCTTATATTATAATATACCATTTGTAGCTGAAAATGGTGGGACGCGCAGAGGTCGAGGACGTACGCTACTTAGAGAGTTATACGAGTTAGATCCAGTCGAGCGTGTCAAAGTTGGACGAAACAGTTTTGGTCAGCCTGTTGGATCAGAAGCTCGACTTTTAGCAGGATACGTGAGCATTTTAGCATGAAATCCGAATATGTTGCCTATCAACTATGAGTCATGGCATCAAATGCCCGATAGCAACAAAAACCAAGCCCTCGATAATATTAAGGTAACACAAAATGTTAATGTTATCTGTAATGCTTGGGAAGTAGTTTCATTTATATTTACTTTATTAACTTATGTTTTTTGTTTTTTGTAGGCGAGGTTTGCTTTAGAGGTCTCGGATGCTTATGTAAAGAAGGCATTGGGAAAAAGATGGAGAGACAATAAAAGTACTTTGAAGAAAAATTATTATAAGACAAAACAACCTCGATGAGAAATTGCAAAATGTCCCAGGGTATGTTGAGGTACCAATGGGAAGATGCGGTTAGATTTTGGCATTCAAGAAATGCAAGTATGACGACTTCCAAACTATTGTAATTATTTTGGTTTACAGTATTTTCTATTTACGTACTAAAAATTGCATAACGTAGGATCGTGAACAAGTTGGAAAAAGCAGCAGGCAGAAACAAAAATTCACCCACACAGCCGGGTCGAGAAGTTTTGCATGTGTAGCTGAGGCGGAGGTATTTTTAATTTTTTAATATTGTCAAATATGTATAACTTTCTATTAAATAATATTTTTACTACTATATTGTAAGAACTGTCGTCCGGTCAAAAAGTTGGACGCCTTCAACTTTTTGAAATTACACATAGGAAGAAAGATAGATCTCCCATGACTCCCAAAGCTACTGAAATAATGGTACGTTTACTTAATACGATTTGACTTGTTTTAGTTATTTATAGTGTTTATTTTCTAATGGTTTAATTCATTGCTTGTAATGCGACTATTGTTATGTTGCATATGTTTTTTAATATATAATATTGCGTTCCTAACTATGTGATTTATTTATTACAAAAAACTAAAGGATAAAAAGGCGGAGTACGAAGCGATTGCTTCTAGTGATAGTTCTGTTCATCTTGAAGACATTGATAACCGGATTATTACTAAAGTTTTGGGTCCTGAAAGGTATGGTCGGGTTCGATTTCAAGGATCTTTTGTTAGCCCAACCCAATATTTTGGATCCAGCTCGCACCAATACATGGCTTCTGGGAGTCAGGCTCAAGCTGAAGTTCAGAGGTTAAAAGACCAGATGGCTCGGATGCAAGCGACCACGCTTGAGGTTCAAAGGAAATATGAAGAACTCAGCTACAACTTAAAGAAGAGGCGGAATGAGGGAAGCAAATGCATGCAGTGAGGGAAGCAGAGAGGCTGCAATGAGAGAAGCAGAGCAGAGCAAAAGTACTGACGAAAAGAAGCAGCTTCAGATTATGATGAAGATGTTTCAATGTAACTTCCGTCATAGTGTATGGCATAAATATTTTATCATTTTAACATTTAAGATTTTTACAAAATAATATGAATTCACTTTTATTTATTGATATTAATATTATTTTATTCGTTTAATTTGAAATATTATATAAATTTATTGCTTTTGGCTGGTTTAGATCTGGTTGCTTTTGATTTGTTGCTACAGGAGGGCTGAAAAATGAAAATTTTAATATAATCCCCAAAATAGTGACGTTTTTGTAAAAAAACGCTGCTAAAGAACATGTTCTTTAGCGGCGCTTAGAAAAAAACGCTGCTAAAGAACATGTTCTTTAGAGGCGCTTAGAAAAAACGCCGCTAAAAACCATGTTCTTTAGCGGCGCTTAATAAAAAACGCCGCTAAAGACCATGTTTTTTAGCGGCGCTTAGAGAAAAACGCCGCTAAAGAACATGTTCTTTAGCGGCGTTTTTGTTTGTAAACGCTGCAAACGTTTGCGACGTTTTCGTTAGAAGCGCCGCAAATACATTTAGTGGCGTTAAAAAGCGCCGCTAAAGGCCTAAAAAAACACCGCTAAAGACCTGTTTTGGTGTAGTGTATTAACATGGGCATCACTTATTGTTAAATGAGAAAAAAAATTATCTTCCAATATAGTATGTGTTGTGTTAGTACCGGCAAGACACGCGTCTTCATCGATATTAGGTCTAACAAAGTTATAGTGAATATCTATGTTCTTCATTAAAACAAAAAAAATGAAAATAATCATAGAAAAAATATATAAAACTAAGAAGGAAAAATAAAAGTATACTTAAAATATAAAAACAACAACATAACTTTAAGATAATATCAAATTTTCTAATTTTTGGCATTATGCTTCTCAAAGAAATCTGCCACACCCAAACGGGTTAGATCATTCATGTATAAGGGAATAAGAGTTTCTAAGATTGCTCCAAGTGAATCTTGGTCTAACAAAACTAAGATCTGTTAAATGAAAAGTATCAACAAAGTTAAGAAAAATATTTTGTCTATGATTATCAAGGGGCCTACCTTCTTTTTTTTATCATATTGAGATAAAACTTTACTAAAGTCTCCAGCAAGTAGCCAATGAAGATTACGAAGAGGAGCAACAAGTTTACGATAATTCCAAAGAAGTTTTCTTTCATTTGAACAATGGTTAGCATCAATGGTTGAAGTTAACCAACTGAGGTTGTTGAAATGTAACTTGATAGAGGCATGGATCTCTTGCTCCATATTACATACATAGTTGATGGTGACGTTGCAAGTGACCCATGGCATCCATATGCCTTTTTTTTTATCCAATAATTTTAGTGTCTTTCTAAGAATTAAAGGTGTTAGGGATCAACCCAATTAAGCAACAAGTAACAAAAATAGCGGAATAAATTGAGAAATTGAACACACAAATTTAACGTGGAAAAATCCCTCCAAAGAGGATAAAAAACCACGGCAAATATAATTTTACAATAATGGCAAAAGAACAAAGAGTACAAAAGATGGAGATAAAACTAAACCCCAAAAACTCAAAAATAAAGAACCCTCAAAACGTAAACACAAAATTCTCTAAATGTGTTATGAGTTCTAATCTCTAATGGGTGTATTTTCTAAGGTTATAAAAGAGCCTATTTATAGGCTAAATTCATATGTCAAATAATAATAAAATAATCTAAACTAATCATTGTTTGATTGAAACAAATAAACAGAGTTTAACTAGAAGATTATTTCTCAAATTTGACTGAAATAGAAGTCATACTTAACAAATCTCCACCTTGAATCATATTTCTACAACGCCATCTTTGCCAAAGCTCGCCACGAGCCTATCTTGAACTATGCATGGAATTAACTTACTCGAATCTGTGCTTAGAAACTGGAAGACTTCTAACCCGAGTCTGATTTTCACGAACACAGTGCCCTAACTTTTCAAAACTTGCATCCAAAGAGAACCTCTCTTCAAAGAAATGGTCATACATTTTTCCCTCCTATGACCAAGTTGCCTCTGCTCCAAATGAGTTGACTTTGACTCTATAACAAACGAGGGACGTTCGATTTCAGTAGTCACTATAGAACTTTCCGGAATATAAAGGATACCAGTTCTTTTACCTTTTAACAAAATGAGAGCTCCACGAGATACTTTAATGCCGCTCGACTCGATGTTAATTCTACATCCTTTCAAGTCTAAAATACTCAAGGAGATGGGATTATTTCGTAAATCAGGTACATACCTGACATCTGAGAGTGTCCTAATCGTCCCATCGTGTATCCTAATTTTAACAGTACCAATACCAATTACCTTACTAGATGAATCATTTCCCATGCGCACAACTCCACCTTCAACCGAACTATATGTAGAGAACCATTCTCTATTGGGACACATGTGGAAAGAACATCCCGAATCTAGGATCCACTCGGACGTAAGTTTGGAGTTATTGCTCGTTGACACTAACAAGAAATCATCACCACTTTTATCGGCCAAATTAGCACCATCTACATCTTCCTCGTTACTCTTAGCAACTCTTTTATTTCGCAGTTTATAACAATTTGCTTTGACGTGACCTAACTTTTTACAATAGCGACACCTTTTGTCTCGTTTCTTTGATGTTATCAAAAATGAAGTTTTCCTATCTGCTTTGCTATCCAAAAGAAGCTCATTGTTGAGTTTGTCTCTATTCAACAAATGACCCTTCACATCTTCAAACGAGAGTTTGTCTCTGCCATAAATCAGGGTCTCCCTAAAAGACTTATATGAAAGGGGTAAAGAGCACAATAATAGCATAGCTTAATCTTCATCATCAATATGAACCTCAACGTTCTTTAAATCATTTAAAAGAGTAATGAATTGACTGATGTGATCTCTAAGAAGCTCACATTCGTTCATGCGAAACGTAAATAGACGTTGTTTCAACACTAAACGGATAGCTAGAGACTTAGTTGCATAAAGAGTTTCTAACATTTTCCACAAGGCAGATGAGGTCTTCTCCATCAAAACCTCCTACAATACCGTATTCGTGAGGCACAACTGGATTGCAGACAAAGTCTTTTCATCAAGCTCTTCCCATTCTGTTTTATTGATTCTCAGGCTTTTTCCTGGTAACAACCTTTTTCAAACCGGATTGAATTAGAATTGCCATCATCCGAACTTGCCACAGATTGAAATTTGTCTCACTATTGAACTTCTCAATTTCAAACCTTGTTGCTGTCATATCTGAATGGGTTGATTTATGAAAATTGAACTAGCTCTAATACCACTTGTTAGAGTTTGACCCGATTAAGCAAGGAACAAGTAAAAATAGCAGAAGAAATTTAGAAATTGAACACACAAATTTAATGTAGAAAAACTCCTCCAAAGAGGATAAAAAACCACGGGTAAAGATAATTTTACTATAATGGCAAAAGAAACGAAGAGTAAAAAAAGATGGAGATAAAAACTAAACCCCGAAAACCCGAAAACAAAGAACCCTCAAAACGTAAACACAAAATTCTCTAAATGTGTTATGAGTTCTAATATCTAATGGGTGTATTTTCTAAGGTTGTAAAAAAGCCTATTTATAGGCTAAATTCATATGTCAAATAATAATAAAATAATCTAAACTAATCACTGTTTGATTGAAACAAATAAATAGAGTTTAACTAGAAGATTATTTCTCAAATTTGACTAAAATAGGAGTCATACTTAACAGAAGGGAAGACAATTAACAATATGAGGAACCTTACTAGCTCGAACATTAGTCTCAATGATAATCAAGACATCTGGATGGTGGATTCTCACTAGATCGTGAATCGTGGCAATAATACTTGGGTGCTTAGCACCTCTACAATTCCAAAAAAGCACTGACATTGGAGCAGTTCAAGGGTTAACAATCACATGCTCAAACTGATGGGGTTTGGAACTCTTTCAACATTGGGTAGAGTTCCATTGTATACAGTAGATTCTTTGTTTCGTGGAAGAAGATAAAACTTAGGATACTCTTTATTCTGTTACGACCACCTCCACTATTAATTTGAAAATATGGGGTTGATTGCCCACAAAATGTATCTCCATTTAGTACATGTCTAGAAAGAAAACTCAAATGTGGAATTGCCATTGAGAGCCTTGCAAGTTTTGCATTGGAAATATGAAGATAAGAGCGGTAAGATCAATCTCGTTATACGCATTTTTGGCAACCACCTCCAAGTTTAGTGTATTTGAGGCTTGGCCTTCCAGGCCTTGGTGAGACTGATCTCTTTTATTCCCTTCTGAGTCTAATTCATTCAGGGTAGTCCTTAAGGAATCCTACGGAGTTCCCACAAAGAGAAAAGGATGGAAGAAAGGTGGCACTTCAGGAGTGCTGAACATTTCCCTAAATCGTTCCCTCATTTGCCTCATTTCCATGCATGCTCTCATACACCGACTTGCATTATTAAACGTTTTTCATACACTGATTTGTGTGATATGACCCCGTTTTTATTGGTGGAATTGATTTAGTCTCAAAACCAAACTAGTTTTCTCTTTCCGTCAGGACGAATAGAATTTCAGAAGAAAAATTGGCCTTGTCTTGGAATAGATGAAGTGGTCTAATGTTTGTTTTTTTAGCCAAAAGTCTAAATTGAGGTTTTTGGATCAAGCATTTTCTTATTATTAATAATCATCCAAGTACCATACCTACTCTTTTTTTTTTTGACAAAGAAGCATCGCTAACCTCCTTAGCATTGGCAACAACAACATATGAGGAATTGGATTTTCCAAAGCAATTAAAAGAGTGGACTTAAAGGAATTCAAATGGGGATGAGACTAAGGGAGAAGTTGTAATTTGATTGTCAATACGCCCACAAGAACATAGAATATTTATTCTTTCATAAACAATTTTCTTCGTATAACCCTCAACGGTAACAATTTTGGGGAGTACATCTGTCCAATAGTTTTTTAAGATTTCAACATCGAACTACTCAATTGTAAGTTCTAGAAGTCTTAACCAATCAACCACTGGAGATACAGAAGCTTTGGAAGGCTTAAAATCAGGTTCCAATATTTTCACAATAAGAAAATGCCCCACAATAAGCCAAGTATCATATTTTAAAACATTTAAGTAATCATTCCCATTTTGGGATTTAACTATAAAGAAGTCGAAACGTAGACCAACAAGGTTAATACCTCATTCAGGTTTCCAGATAGTATTGAGTTTGTAAATAAGGAAACAGTACCCATAGTTTTTCCATGAACTTTGACTATAAGTATTATTGCCCATTTATTTCTAATCACAAAGGGAATTTTAATATTTTTGGGGTTTTCATACGAATGGCTATTTTCATCGAGCAGAGCTAAACTTGAAAAGAGGGAGCAACGATTTTGAAAGAATCTATAAGAAATACCTACATTTGGGAGAAGGAAGGGAGAGACTCCATTACCCTTCTCCAAATTATCTTTTTCTTCAATAGAAATGGGATACTAAGAGGCAAAAAAGAGCCAGAGAGCCCCATTTCAAATTGTTCTAATTTGTAATCTTTAAAAAGAAAAGAAAAATAATTTGTTGCTATATAAGTATAGAATTTACTATAAAAACATCATTGCAGTTCTCGTACTATATCTTAGATTACATTTTAGTCTCTTAATTGAAAAAAAATGGGTAAATTAATCCTTCTATTAAAATTATGTTGCTAAATGCTTATCTTGGTGTCATATATATGAGATAATAAGAAATTTGGCCATTCAACTTTACACATTTATTTAATTTGATCATTACTTTTTTTATTTGGAGCAAATTAGCCTTCCACTTTTCATTGCTAGCATGATATTATTTTATTTTACACGTTTCAAAAACAAATGTTTAAAATTATAAAAAAATTTAAGATATTTTTAAAAGTTCAAAAATCATAAATTAAAAATTATATTTTCAAAAATCATGAAAAATGCTTCTCAAAATAAAAAAAATTCTATTTCTTAAAAAATAAAATGCAAAAGAATTTAAAGATATTAAAAATATTTAAAATTCAAACTAAATAAAATAAAATTATTCACCTATATTATACAGCTTAGGAGAATATATAGAAGAAAGATATCAATCCTTTTACTATAATCGGGGAATAAAAAAGACAAATTTGAACTAAATAATTAGCAAACCGGTAGCAATATACTTGTCGGGTGTCTCGGCTTAAAGACCATCTGAAAAGTGGAAGAGTTTGAACAAAAATATAGGCCTTAAAATTGGGCTTCGATAAAAAACACGTTTTCTAAATGGGTCGAGCCTCAAGTAAGTTTTTTTGGCCCAATCTCAACCCGAATTTGCAAAAAAAAAAAATTGTTACTATTTTTTTACTGTTTTGCCACTATTTTTCATTATTTTGCTATCATTTTACGATTACATTGCTACTATTTTATTAGTATTGTTTCGATATTGTATAACTCTTGTTTTGTTATTAATTTTATTACTATTTTAGAGATATTTGATTACTAAGTTGCACTTATTCTAGTATTATTTAAGTATATATTTTTTCATTTGTTGGAAAAAATTTATTTTAATATTTTTAGTGTTAATTTATTTTTATATAAAAAGTAATATAACAAACTTTAATATGGTTGGGTCAATCCGGGCTCGAGTTTTAGTATTTTTATCTAAACTGGGTTTGGACAAAATTTTGAGCCCATTTTTCGAGTCGAGTCCGAACTTAGAAAATGGCCTAATTTTTTTACTTGACCCGACTCGATACATAAGTATAACTTGTGAATGTTGTAACTTTAGATTACCTTCGGTTGGGATTTTATTTGCCCAATAACTTTAGATATGCCAAGGTCTGCCAAAATTGTCCAAACTTCTGGCAATAACTAATATTTTTTTATAAAAAAAGTTATCAAAGTTTTTCAATTAAGTTAAATTCGATTTTGCTAGCTCCTATGATCACTCTTTTAGAAGGAAAAAGAAAAGGTATATAACTCTATAAATTATAAAAAGAAAAAATATTATAAAATAAAAAGACAAAAGTAAAGAACAAAGAAAATATGAGAGCAAAAGAGAAAGTATATTTTATTGATCAATTGGAATATTTACAAAACTTCTCTAAAGCCTCTATTTATATGCATAAGAAGTATAAATAAAGTAGAGATCTAATTCTAATCACCATCAGAATTCAAAGTACATCAAAACTTATCTTCATCTTCATGGACATCCACTTAATAAGATATTCATAATACTCTCCTTTGAATATTTATTGGTAGATAATGTTCCTCGTTAAAACCTTACTAAGATAAAAACCCTGTGGGGAAAAAATTCCTAGTGGAGGAAAAAGAGTGCACATATCTATAATACGCATAATATGTTGCCTCATTAAAAACCTTACCAGGAAAACCCAATGGGACAAAAAATCAATTAAGGGAAAAAGAGGACTGCGTGTATTTACTCCCTATCATGAAAACATCGCATAATATCGCATATTCTATGTATTCAATCTTGAATACTAGCTTTTCAATTGACCATTTGAACGTATTTGCTAAGCATTTATATCAACATTCTTTTGAAAGTCACGAGTGAGAGAAAAATTTCGGAGAAATATATTTTTATCTCTTCATGAGTTTCAACAATAATCACAACAAACTTTAATCATGATCCCTCTATAAAAATACAAATAGGTATTTTGGATCATTTTATAATTCTCTTTTGACTATTATTGACTAAATCAAATTTACCACATATGTTCAAATTATTTTAATTCATATAAATGAACAATTTCTCGATATTTTTAATATGCTTCTAGCATTCTAAATCCAAGAATTTTAATGTAAATTTTACATTATATAGTGATTCATAAAAGGTTGTAACAACAACTATTAGACGCAAGTTAAATCTTTTATGAACTATCGGTTTAATAATATATCTAAATGTTATTTTATCCACCACAAAAGAATATTATATATTTTCATAATCAATGCCAGGGCTTAGCGAAAAACTTCATATTTTTATTCTGCTTTTGCAAAACTACTTCATTTGTACCCTTATTGGCTTTATACCTTTAAATATTTGGACTAGTTCCAAAAACTCCACAAATTTAATTGTACTTGAGTTGCGTCTTTCTATTTTGACTAATCTATTTCATATCTATATTTCTCAATAGATTTATTCAAGATCCTCCATTTATTTCATTATTTCAACAATAATATTGCATGCAAAATCATTGTCGACCAGTTTTATTATTCGGTTCCGCGTTTTCTCAAATTGACATAACTTATCGAGATTTCTTTATTCTCATTACTTTAATCTTCAGTTTCAGTTACCTAAATCTCTTTTGGAGTTTTACTTATTAGTTATGTCTTAGATCTCTTCTGGGGCACCCACCTTCACTATATGACCATCTAGAAGAATTTTCATCTTTGGAATCGATCAATCTATTATTTATTCTAACTGATTGTTCTATTGGGACTTTAATTCAAATTAAAATATTAGATGGTATATAACACTTGGTTATTCTCATTAAGTTTGTAAATACATCTGACAATTAACTTATAATGAGTCGGAAAACTATCGAATAAAATAGTACTCACAAATCATGTCATAATTGAATCTCAAATACATTTAAAACATATAATAATACATGGAGACTCGTAATTAATATATATTCCCAACTTTATTTGAGGATTCACTCATCTTTGTGCGTTGTGGTGGAACAATTAGAATATACACGCACATACAAAAATTCAAAGATGAGAAATATTTAGCTCTTTACCAAAAACCAATTGTAATGGAGAGTATTTATAACTTATTGGCTTGATGTGTACAACACATAAATGAACATAATCTCATGTTGAAAAGAGGAAGTTTAGTTCTCATAAGTAATGGTTTAGACATTAATCGTATGCGTTCAATCAATAATTTCTCTAAATCATTATGTGCATAAATAACAAATTTTACAAAAGTTTTTCAAACTCAATCAATAAAAGACTAAGATATAAACCCATCAAGATTAGTAAGATGAATTGTCTTAATTGCATGATCTGAAATTAATTACTTAAATAAATAGTCTTACAAATGGTAGGTTGCAAGTTGATAACACATACCGATTATTTTGTAGATACATCTACCAAAATCATATGATATCAAAACCATCCACATGGTGGATGAATGAACCTATATTCATTTAAAAATGTAAGACCTTAAATCTCAACTTTAGTTAGTGAGTTTCTAAGAATCAATTTTCATTGAGAACAAGCAACAAATGATAATTCTTTAAATTAAAGAATCTTCTAGTTGTTTAATAAATGTCCATGTGAATTCTCAATTAATTTTCGCATCATATATGATTCAAGATGGTCTAACTAGTCACGCCAAGTAGTAAATGCATTTGTATCTATAAACTTCGGTTTACTTTAACATGCATTTTAATTGTATTAATAATTTCAATATAAATTGTGACAAATTAATAATTTTACTGTCATTACTTTTATTTTGTATTCACATATAAGTACTATTATAACATTAACTACTGAAAATGTCTAAATAATATGAAGTTTATAATACCACTAAATCAACAAAATAAATATAATTTCCAAATAAGTATATGCAATAGTCGCCTGGAATATGGCAAAATCTTCAAATATCCAAAAAGAAATTATTATAAAATTTATTATATTTATTGCAGACATTCACTTCAAGGAATGTACAAAAGTAATTTAGACAATAATGTAAGCATATATCATATTTCTTACCAATAAGATTATATAGATATCATCCGCTTCACTAAGAATAAACATTTGACAATATTTTGAATCATCCATCTTCTTATCACTTTGTCAATAATGACAATAAGTTAAATTTTCATAATTGCTATGAATTGCTACATTCACTTCGTGGAATTGGGCAAAACGGTAGAACAAGTAACTCGTTATTTTGTTTAGCCATAATGAGATATAAGATAAATTCAAAATACTTTTAAAACCCTTTTAACAAGAGTTTTGCATAATCAATAATTAACTACCAAGAATAATTATCTAGGTCATGTAAAGAAACAAGCCTAAATTAAATATATCAATAAAAATCATGTTTCAAATATAAAATATGACATAATGAAAAACTATCAATTTTTTTCCTTTCATAACCATCATCATAAACATGCATGAAATTTAATTTAAAATCTAACCATTCATGCTCATAGAACTTTTCATTTACAATTGCTCATGTCATTTCTCTAAATAATTAACACATGGAATAAAATGTATGAACTACTATCTTTAACAATTCTTTGAACTAAATCAAATTGAATAACCATAAAATTCATTGGTTTATTAACACACATTTGCATACTAGATATGTTTTAATCAAATATATTATTTAATTATAAAATTTACTATAGCGACATAAATAAATCAGTTAATATTCATTTTCATGAATAATGAGATGTTTAAAACAATATGTAACCCATGATATCAAAACTTAAAAGAAGGTCATCTCAAATATTTAAATCATATATCAAGTTGATTTTAAGATGTAACTTTTTTTTCTGCGTTGAGTCTTGACGATTTTATCAAGAAGTAAGCAAATTAAACTCTAATAGTAGACTTTGAATCCAACCAGAATATATTAATAGCAAACTTTGAGAGTGAATCTTATTTTCCAGGTGTATAAGAAGTACATAACCAATGACTTTTCATACATAAGTTTTCTCCCTTACAAGTTCTCATCTGTAATATTTTTCCACGCAATTTTAATTGAGAAATTATTCTGGATATTGTAGAGTTATACTCACAATTTTTTTTTTAAAAACTTACAACTTTAGGTGCATCCAACCATAACACGTTTTAGATAGAATTACCATATTTTATTGCTCACATTTTTCTTTTAAATTATTCTAAAATTTAAGTAGATCTTTCACAGTAAAATATTTTACTTTCAACCTCTTAGTGAGGATGATGACAAAAGAAGATCATAAAGATAGTCACAATCAATTCAATTTATAAGAAGAGTATTAAATATAAACCAATAACCCAATCCTCTTTTGATTCATATGAAATATAATCTTTTCTCATTTACAATATCAATATGAGATTCATTATAAATATATTTTAAAACCGTGGATTAATCATAACAAGATATTAATATATTAACTCTTCTAGAGCGACTAATTTTGTATTACCAAATATTAGAATAATATTGGTTTATATTTTCTTTTACGCTCATTTCAGAGAATGCAATAGATTTACCATGACAAACTTATAAACATCCCAAAAATTCTTTATTTCTTAATCACCATCGCAAACATGCATGATTTTAAATCAAAATCTATCTATTTATGTTGTTATGATTAGTATCCAATTATAATAAACATGATATAATAAATAAATCATAGTAAAATATAGCTAAGATTCTTTAACATCATCGTTATCACCTTGGCTATTATCATGAGCACTATTACAAGTAGTAAAAAATTTTGTTTCCGTAATAACATTTATAATCTAATAGTAAAAAATCATTTAATAAACAAAACTAAAATTTTCGTGTACGATGCTTGAAAGTTTTTCGATATACATTGTACCAAATTTAAATACCACATATATGTTATAAAATCTTATGATGCTCTAATAAAATATTTATAAATTTAATTTAAAAGATATAATATAATCATTCAACAATAACAAATTAATGAGTTAATTAGATCCTATTGAATTTCCTTTTTCCCTCTAAAGCATATTTAATAACAATAATTTAATTATCAAAACATTTTAATCATCCAAATATCATACATACTATAATTTAATAAAAGAATCTTAAAGTAATAATATTTTTTCATAAAATAATTTTACAAAAAACCAATCAACAAAGGAGAAAAACATACCATATAAGGATTATATAAATTTCTTTGCGTAAAAGGGCATAAAAAATTTAGAGATTTATGTGTACCTGAGTGGTTAAAAGTTCTAATGATTACCCATAGTGCGCAAGTCTCAATTGAAATAGCAACAGCTCTAGGAGGCAATCGACAACAGTAAATTTTGGGGTATTTTGTGACTTATAGAGAAAAACAATTAAAAGAGAATCGTGCTGATAACATGTTATAAAATAGGAGAGCAAAAGAGAGAATATATTTTATTGATCAATCGGAATATTTACAAAACTTTTTCAAACTCTCTATTTATAGGCATAAGAAGTTTAAATGAAGTAGAGATCTAATTCTAATCACTATTAGAATTTAAAATACACCAAAACTTATCTTGATTTTGATGAACATCCACTTAATAAGATATTCATAACAAAAGATTTTTTTAATAATTTTCAATTTTTTAAAATTTGTAAACTTTTTTAAAAATTTAAAAAATTTTGTATTTATTTTTAACTTTTATAGAAATTTGAAAAAATGTATTTTTTATTTTTTAATCTTTTTTTCTCATTTTGAAGAGCCTTTTTCATATTTTTTGAATTATAATTTTATTTATAATTATCCGAATATTTTAAAAAATAATTTTTTATAATTTTAAAATTATTTACTAATGTGATTTATGAGACAAAATAATACCAGATAAATAATAGAATGCAAAAGACCAATTTGCTTCAACGGAAAAAGTAAGAGCCAAATTGAAATAAATGTATAATGACGGATAATTAAATTTGTTATTATGAATTACATGTATAATATTAAAATAAATATTTAACAACATAAGTTTAATAGAGGGATTATTTTGCATCTCAATCTAACGTAAAATGATTAGTTTGCCTATTTTTGCAATAAAGGGACCAAAATGTAATCTAAGTTATAGTATGGAGATTGTTATGATACTTTTACCATAGATTTATATGAACAGGAAAGAATATGTTCCTTTCAATAAAATGCATAATGACTTATTTGACCTTCAATTTTACAAAAAAATTATTTTAGCTTTTTTTGTCTCTTTTAACTCTTGAACTTATATTTTTTATTATCAAATCACCCCAAAATGAATAGAAAAATTAATATTTGTTAACTTTGTTGATACATGGATGACATACTAACATTTAATTAATTTTTAAAATTAAAAAATATTTTTAAATCATTTAAATAATTTTTTAATTTTAAAAAGTTAATTAAATATCTTACACGTGATTTACATGCATCTCACATCAACTAAATTAGAAAAATGTTTGCCATGAGACACAATTTTAAAGACTAAAAAAAGTAGAAAATTGAAAGAAGGGCTACAATGACTTTTTTGAAAAGTTGGAGGGCAAATAAATCATTATGCGAAAAAAAATGTTCCTTTTGCCTAGTGGCCTCTGCTTCTTTCAATCCTTGATCCTGTGATTGATAGAAGAAGAAAGCAAAGCAAAGTCATAACAGAAACACAAAGGCACAGAAAAAAGAAGACCCAGAAATTTTAATCTCTTACTGTATCAGATTCAGAGTTGGGCTCTCAAAGAAAGGGATTTTGGAAGGTCTAGGAGCTTTGGGAGCCAATATATGTTATCTCGTTATCTGGACGTTTGAACCACACCTCTTTCTTCTACCTTCAATAATAACTTTCTTTTCTTTTTAGTCTTCTGTGATACTGTTTCTTTGATCGATTCTTTTTTATCTTAGGCAAAAAAACCCATTAAAATGACTTGGAATTGAGATACTAAGCCTGTTCCTTTGGAATTTTGACTCTATTTTTCCTTATTTTGACCTTTTCTCTCTTCCAACCAAACGAAAGTCTGCATCTGTTGTCTTATTTCTCTTAGTAATTCGAGTCTAATTCTTGGATCCTTCCCTTGATTGATTCTTTGGGGTATATTATTATTACTCTGCCTCAAACAAAAGGGTCTTTTTTTTTTTTTTTTGATTCTTTGTTCTCAATTTCACAAAACAGATCTCTTTCTTTCAAAATCTCCATGCTTGCAGAGAAGAAGAACAGGCCCCTGGGGACAACATTCACAGAGAAATAGGTGAAATTTGCTTAAGGTAATTAAAAGCGTTGTCCGTTTTGCTATTGTAATGTCTGGGGCAGCAGGGCAGGGTGTGGAGCATGTAGGCTTGCCTAAAATGGAGGCAAAATCCAAACCCGGATGTTGCAACCCGGTCAAAAAACCGGGACCCGTCTCAATGGATCATGTTCTTTTAGCATTACAAGAGACTAAGGAAGAAAGGGATTTAAGGATTCGAAGTTTGTTCAATTTTTTTGATGCAGCTAATGTGGGATTCTTGGATTATGCTCAGATTGAAAAAGGTCTCTCAGCTTTGCAGATTCCGGCTGAGTATAAGTATGCCAACGATCTGTTGAGAGTTTGTGATGCTAACAGAGACGGGCGTGTGGATTATCAAGAGTTTAAGAGGTATATGGATGATAAGGAGCTTGAACTTTATAGGATTTTTCAAGCTATTGATGTGGAACATAATGGGTGCATTTTGCCTGAGGAGCTCTGGGATGCCCTTGTTAAGGCTGGTATGCTATGTTCCCTTTATTATTATTTTATAATAATTGCGGGTTCTTGTTTTCTTTAGCCTTTTTCTCTTACCTTGACATGTTTGACCGGTTTGTTGAGTTGGTTTCATTGTTTGGGGTTGATAGTGAAATCATACAGTTTGAACTACTCATGGTTATTTGCTTATAAATGGTGAAGTTGTGATCTTATTAATGTCCCTTTCATAGCAGTTGCAACAATTGGCTTTCTGCAGTTTGTAATTCTGTATGTGTTTGCCAGAGAATTTGTTTTCTTTGTATAAAATCTTTTAATAATTTACCAATTGTCTTACTTTTCTTGGAGACTAGTTGAAGTGATTAACACAACTATAAACAGCTGCTGTGCTCAATGATGGGTGACCGTAAAGCAGATATATATTGTTGGTGGCAGATTGCTTTCAGTTTATGATATCCTGGTGCTTAAATCCAGTTGAAACACATGTATAACTTTTTCCTTTTATTTAGATATAATATTGAGATTTTGGTGTTGGTGCCTAGATAATAAGCTTGAGGGACAGTCTTTGGGCCAAAGAAATGCTGTTTATCTTAGTTAAATTTTTGTGAAATAATTAATGCCAAGTGGATTGGGTCATACATTTACCCGGTGTGACATAATTCATTTAATACTTCATGCACGTTCTCTCAAAACTTATCTATGATGGAAGTTTAATTGAATGCCTTACGCTTGCTGTCAGATGTCATTGTGTTTTAACAGCTTTCTCATTTGCACATTAGAGTGGCCAATGGAAGTAAAGAAAGATAAACCTCGACCTTGGAGATCATTGCAAAGTAACAAGAACTGAATTTTAATTGGTAATATAGACTTGTGGCTATGTTATGTGTATTCTCTAGTTCAAATTTCTAAAGCAATTTGGATTAGACTGTACTTGGGTGTTAGCAAGCTTCCGTAGGCAGTTGTGCAAAGCATTTTTTTGTATTGTCTCAAGGAAGATTCTGAGATGGTATAAAGCTTCACATGCAAGATTAGTTTTCTGTTGTGCGATTCTGTTGAACTTATCTTATTTCAGTTCTTAAACCGATGGCATTCGATGAGTTTTGATTCTGGCATTCTCTTGTTAAAAAATCTGTTCTTTTAGTTGCAGGCTTCTCCAAAACCAAAGTATTGGTGAGCAGAAATCTAAACCTTAGGTTCATTCTATTTTAAAGGAGTTGCTATTGAGTGTTTTCCTTTTGCTCTAAAATTTGTTGAGGTACCTCAATCAATCCTACGGTTAGGCTACAAAGGTGATATATGAGCTTTTTTGGCAGGTTTGCCACCATCTAAGGGAAGTATTTGTCTGGCTTAATATTTGAGACATGTCTTGTTGGTATATTCATGTGTCAGTTTGTTTGGCTTGATTGTAGAGACATTGTCTTCTTTTTCTAAAATATTTGCCAATTTGTTTTGCTGGATGTTTGAGACAGTTTCTTGGTTTTTATTTAAGCATCTATTGGTGTCCTTAATGAGAAAACATGTCACTGACTTGGACTTGTGCATATTATAGATGAATCTCATGCTCACTTTTTTGAATCATTATTTGGAATTTTCAGAGATTGGGAAACTGTAGATTTGCTTCTATGATACTCGACATAATGGGTACTTTGTAAGCTTCATGGAAGTGCTTCCATTTGAATTCATTGTATCCAATGAAAAAGATATGATGGTAGCTGTGCATTTCAACTTCTCTGATTTAGTTAGTATAAATATATGATAGTACCTGTGCATTTTGACTTCTCTGATTTAGTTAGTATAAATATATGATAGTACCCGTGCATCATGTGGAAGGCTGATAGTACCCACAGTTGCAGTTAAGCAGTTGTTTTCATCTTATTAGCCTGGCAGTTTGTATTTTGCAGGGATTCAAATTGATGATGAGGAGCTTGCTCGATTTGTAGAGCATGTCGATAAGGACAATAATGGAATCATAACATTTGAAGAATGGAGAGATTTCCTTCTACTCTATCCTCATGAAGCTACTATTGAGAACATCTATCATCATTGGGAAAGGGTTTGCCTTGTAGATATCGGAGAGCATGCTGTTATTCCTCAAGGCATCAGTAAACATGTTAAGAGAAGCAAATATTTCATTGCTGGAGGAATAGCAGGAGCAGCATCTCGCACTGCAACTGCTCCTCTCGATCGCTTGAAGGTGGTTTTGCAAGTGCAGACTACACGTGCTAGTATTCTGCCAGCTGTAAAGAAGATATGGAAGGAAGATGGTGTCTTAGGGTTTTTCCGAGGTAATGGATTAAATGTTGTGAAGGTAGCACCTGAAAGTGCTATCAAGTTCTATGCGTATGAAATGTTGAAGAATGTAATAGGGGACAGTATGGGGAACAAGAACGGTGATATAGGTGCCAGTGGGAGACTTATTGCTGGAGGTGTAGCTGGTGCAGTGGCACAATCCGCCATCTACCCAATGGATCTTGTAAAAACTCGGTTACAGACTTGTGCTTCTGAAGGTGGAAGGGCTCCAAATCTGGGGAAATTAACCAAGGATATTTGGGTTCAGGAGGGACCGAGAGCATTTTATAAAGGTCTTGTGCCATCTCTTCTTGGGATTATCCCCTATGCTGGCATTGATCTTGCTGTCTATGAGACCTTGAAAGATTTGTCGAGGACATATATTCTTCAAGATAGTGGTAGTTTTCTGTCTGCTTCTTTTTGGTTCCTTATGTTTCATTAACTTAGGAGCTTCTGGATTTCTTTCTTGCTTTTGTAGAACCCGGTCCTCTTGTGCAACTAGGTTGTGGAACAATTTCTGGAGCTTTAGGGGCAACATGCGTTTACCCTTTGCAGGTTATTAGAACAAGGTACGATCATAACATAATGTACTACTCCCTTGCTTTCTGGTATTTGTGTTCATCTGCACCATCATATACCGATTTTGGTATTTGTATTAACTTTTTTATTATATTTGCTTTTTGCTGGGATGTATTTTTTTTTTTGTTTTCCCAGACTGCAAGCTCAACGAACTACATCAGAAGCTGCGTACAAGGGAATGTCTGATGTGTTTTGGAGAACATTTCGGAATGAAGGTTGTAGAGGTTTCTACAAGGGCCTCTTTCCAAATCTTCTCAAAGTTGTACCAGCCGCAAGTATTACATATTTGGTGTACGAGGCTATGAAAAAGAGTCTAGAACTAGAGTAAGAGAAGTTTGATGGAGTTGTGTTTGGCAGAAGTGAAAGTAGAGGTAATGACGAATATATACCGATAATAAGATAATTAAACAAGAAGTAACACTGATTGTTTTGAGTTATATGATAGATGATGATTCCCCTTCAGATAATGGGGTGCATAGTTTTGTACTAAACAATTTTTTTCCCCAAGGCTTATCTAAACAAATGTTGAGAAACGGATTATGTGACATAATATGTCTGACTTCCAAGTTTATAGATATGAAAATGGTACTGTTTGTGGTGAAAATGCTTAGTAATGGTTCTTTGTCAAGGAGACAGTCGGGTATTATGCTGGTTTTCTTTCTGTTCTTTTTTAAATGAAAATTTCCATATAACGCGAAATAATAAGTCATATTTTTACGTTGCTCCAACATTTCATTCTTCTTTTAAGTGGTTGTATCCGATACATATATATAACACATTAGGACATGGTATGTAGGGGTTATGACTTTTCAAAGGTTTTGTGGAAATCCTGAACAAATTGAGCATACACCTCCACATCTTAGGGTATAATGATAAAGCTCATTGCATTTTTTAGGAGAAAATACAAGTTCAAACTTTAGAGATGATATTGTTGGGAGAGGCAGTTATAGCTCCTTAAAAGGACAAGTGTGGTACGATACAAAAAAATCATAAAGAACTTTAATATCAGTTACATCGTCATTTCGTATGGTGATCAAAAGCATTTTAATATGCCCAATAACGCCCCAAAAGTTTTTATTGTCATTAATGGTAATATTTCAAGAATGGAAATCATAAAATTTCTAAGAGAAAGAAATCAAAATAATTAAAAATATTTGTGGATTTAATTAAGTGCGAAAAAGAATATTGAAAGTGATAAGATATAATTTATTTGAGATATTAGATTTTATTTGGAAAGTAAGACTTTGACTATTTTTTCAATTTAGGAGGTTGAGTAATTTATAGAGAAATATTTTTGTTAATGAAAACATTAGTTGTATGATAATCATTGGATTAAACTTTAGATTTAATCTTTGCCATTAAAACTCATTAATTTATGCCTTTGGATTTAAAATATCATGTGCAATTTTGTCTATTTATTTTGAAAGGATTTGGACAATTTTAAGAGTGATTTCTAACCCCTAAGTTCTTGGGTAAACTATAAAAATAGTCATTTTTGTTTGTTTTAAATTATATTTTAGTCACTTATGTTTGAAATATTACGTTTTAGTCACTTACTTTATCGTTTTATTATAAAGTGGTCACTCTACGTTAAACTCCATTACCTCTCTAACGGTAGTCCAAATGAATTTTAAATGCCAACTTGGATGTCCAGCTACTAGGATAAAAATAGGTTTTTAATTAAATAAATTTAATTTGGATTGCCACGTAAGACATTCAAGTTGGCATTTAAAATTCATTTGAACTGTCACGTAGGACTGCTATCAGGGAGGTAACGAAGCTTAACGGTAGAGTGATCACTTCGTAACAAAACGATAATGTAAGTGATTACAACGTAACATTTCAAACATAAAAGACTAAAATGTAATATGAGACGAACAAAAGTGACTATTTTTATAGTTTACGCTTAAACTTCTGGCAACCACTGGATTTTATACATGGTTTTAAGAGATAGAAAATGGAGAGAAAAGTAGTGTCTTTTTTCACTTCATTTTGATCTCCCACTTGAAGCCTTCTTGAAAACCCATGAAAAATATTACATTCTACATTTTTCAAAGCTTAGAATCTATGGATTTAGAAAGTATGGCATGTTTTATTTTAGTAAAAAGCTAAGTCGAAAAGATGTAATGATTGTATGTAATTGAAAAAGGAAGAGGGGAGATTAGGGGGTGGTGGATAGAATATAGGCTCTTTTGAATTTCATATTACCATGGAATCTCTTTATTGAGTATTTTAGAAGTCACAATTTATGCAGTTCAATTAATTTCAAAATAAAATTATTAAGAAGTATGTAAATTAGACAAGAAAATGAAAATTACTATGAATTGTTATAATGTATGTGTGTATATATATATACTAATTATTAATTATTTTTAAAAATATATACCTTTTCACAGATAATATGAAAATTTTGTTTTAAATACTATATAAAATATGATTTAATGTATCACTTTTAAAAACTATAAGTATTGTAAAAATACTATATTGTATAATATAAAATTTTAAAATAATATGACTATTGTGTAAATTTCAAAATCATATAAATAATTTATAACTATCTATTTTTAATATAAAAATTTATATTGAAACATACTATGTTTTATATTCACTAATAGATTAATATTTTCTAACATTAATCTAATTATAGGTTTTTTTTATCATATCTATTCTTTTTTATAACTCTTCCTAAACCCTTAAATTGGAGGATAATGCGTTTCAGTATACTCGAATTCAAATCCTTCTACACTAGCAACAATGCCGATGCTAATCGAGCTAATAGTTAATCGTGATTAATATTATTTTTATGTTAATAAAATAAATTGCTTCAAAAGTAATTTCTAAAAATAAATATATTCAAAATTAAACTAAAGGAAGATATTTTTATTGAAATAAAAAATGTTACATTAAATAGATTTTCTTTAAACTATTTCGGTTCGTCTTTAATAATGATTATCGGTTAAATTATCAGAATAGTCACTTTTATTTCTCTCAAGTTACATTTTAGTCACTTATGTTTGAAATGTTACGTTTCGGTCACTTACGTTAATGTATTGTAATATTTTAGTTACTGAGCCGTTAATTATCATTAATGATGTAATGGTAAGCTGACGTGGCACGTTAAATCATCATTTCAAACAAAAATTTTAGGTTAAATTATACAATTGATCCCCATATTTTTTTCATTTTAAACAATTTTTTTCTTTTATGTTCTTTTAAATTTCCCTTTTTTTCTTTATTTTCTATTCTCTTCTGCTTCTCCCTCTATTTTCCTCTCTTCTCGATCTCTTTTAACGTAAAAGGAAAAAAATTAAATTGCTCAAAACGAAAAAATTATAAGGACCAATTGTATAATTTAACCTAAAATTTTTGTTTAAAATGATGATTTAATGTGCCACGTCAACTTACCGTTACACCGTCAATGAAAATTAACACTCGGTGACTAAAATGTAGCATTTCAAACATAAATGACTAAAATGTAACACAAGGAAAACAAAAGTGACTATTTTGACATTTACCCATGATTATATGGCCAATGAAAGGAGAGATAAAAAAAGAAACAAGAAAAGTGTAGTTGAATGACGTGTAGCCTCAGGAGGCTTCCATGATGCGAAACGTGTACACTTGAAAGAATGGATAAGTGTCTCTTCACTTTAGTTCAGTTCTCCTCTGTCCAGAACTCTCTACACTTCTCCATCCATCCTCCTCTCCTTTCTTATTATATAAACGAATAAATCCACCCTGAAAGTTATCTGTTGAAAAGGAGCTTACGATCAAACCATGGCATCTAGATCAATTGTAAGTTTTTATTTATTATTTTTACTTTCGATTTTCTCTTTTGGGTTGCATTAAAACTTGTTTCCTATGATAATTGCAGGGTTGTTTGAAGCAGTTGACGAATCCTTTGCGAGGAAAGGCGAGTTATGCGACCTCAACGCCACCGAAACTGAAATCCTACTCACCAACAGCCGATTTTGGCTACTCTAAAGATGCTAAGCCGCCAAAGAAAGTGAGGGGCGATATGGTGCCGGTGTACGTAGCAATCGGCATGATAGCGCTGTCAACCTCACTGGGCCTTCACACAGTGGTGCAACAGCTGAAGAACTCGCCGCATGTGCGAGTTGACAAGAAGAGAAGAGAGAGTTTACCAGAGGTGGAGGAGCCTGATCGAGTGCTGGATGAAACAGACAGGTTCATCAAGCAGTCGTTTTTCAGGAAAGTTGCCCATATTCAGAAAGATGACGATCACTTCGCCATTGATGATCCAACACGGGCTGACGTGTTTGCTGTCACTCCTACCTCGAGGGCTGAAACTCTGAGATCAGTTGGTGTTCTTGATGGCTAATGTTATATTTAATTTCCAGGCTTTTCTGGGGGAACGTTCTAGATATCTCCCTATGGCTCATCATCGAATGTTGTAAATATACAGTAAAATAATGGGGTTTCAATAGTTGGTTTGTTGCTTTACTTTGATGCGATGCCGTGTCGAATGGAATGTTGAAAAAATGGATTGAGATGGCCAAGAAAGTATTGATTAATCATAGCCATCCAACATTTCCTTAACCCGAGATACAGGCAACGGATTGTTCTATTTTCACGTGGAGAAATCCCCTGCCCCCGCCCATCATCACACATTTTATTATTAACAATTTACAATGCATTATTTATCATAATATTATTATCAGTTTTAATAATTTTAAATCGTCAATTTATGACATAATTCAATTAATATTATTATGACTTCAAAATTATTTTTTAATTTTAAAATTAAATAAATTAATTATTTTAAGGAAGAATAAAATTAAATAAATTAATTATTTTAAGGAATAATTTCGATAGTTATTGAGCATAATTAATAATTTGAATTTTACATAAATATTTACATGAATAATATATTGAAATATACTAATACGTCTAGAATTTTTATTCTACTTCTTTAAAGAGGATAATGCATTTCGTATTTTTTTTTATATTTGTAATAATATCGTGTCAATCGAGTTAAGACTCGTTAATACTTAAAAGAAAATTTTACATCAATTGATAATGTACTGACAAGCATGAAAGTATCATTAGTTTTCCTCTTCCCATATTTATTTTTGTATATATAAATTTCATTAGTATAAATTTTGTTTAATTAAAATTACATTTGGAGCAAATCCTAATACATTTGTGTACAAACCTCCTTTTATCTTATTTTTATTTGTATTTACTTAAGTTGTACCATTTTTTAGTTAAGGGTTCTTCCCATCCCTAAACCCAAAATTTACTTAACCATACAATGGTTGATACAAAGAAAAATATGTAAGATTAATATATACAATATCATTTACAAGAATAATTTCACAGTATACATCTTGAGCTTAATGGTTGTGATGGAGACATTTATTATGGTTGTGCCTGACGTTTCTACAAAGGCCATATCTTTTTGGTTCGTCTGTTTCTCTCAAATCCATCTCATTTCGAATTCGACTTGACTGCAGTCGACCTTGCAGCTAGCATCACAATCCCAAATTCGGTAGCAAAACAAACGTAGGAGTAGGCAAAATATCCTAATATACCTCATTCCTCATTCGAGGAACTCATGTCTCCAAACATTGAAGATTTGATCAAGTTTGTACACATCATCCACGTATTTCATATAGTCGGCACAAGAAAGGGCATATGCCGCAATCGCATGAGCACACGAAAATCGGAGTGCTTGAAACCTTCTGCAATCGCACTACCTTTGCTTAAGGTTGACCCCATACAATGTATTTGGAAAAGTTGTACAGTGCCTTGTAAATTCATACACGTGGAAAGTTTCAAATTCACGCGATATACATTTAGCCAACATCGAGCGTGCTTTTCTACGATTGTCCTCCATGGCTTCTTGTAGTTCCTTACAGAAGATGTGACTTGCATTCACCAATGTTTGATATGTCTCTCCCATCGTCGCAAACAACTCACTCAATCACCAATAAGTCGAAGTGAACACAAATGTTATGGGCAAATGGCACATCCCTTTCACAACGAAATTCACGACATCCGCCAGATTGGTAGTCATATGCCCATATTGATACCCTTCAATGTATGACTAAGCCCAAGCCTAAAAGGGAATGTTATTGAGCCACTCCGTTGCTCTTAAATGTTTGGCTCCTAACTTCTCCAACCTTTGATGGAACCGATGTCTTTGGAACTTGTACCTTATCGAAAAAATTGGTCATTAAATATCTTCTATAGATATAATAATCAAGTATATACCCATGTTAACAACTTCTTTGCACTCATCCACATTGTGGAACTCTCTCATAAAATTGCAAGCAATGTGTTGGATGTAGTGTACGTGATAATCATTCGGTGGGCTCCACCATAGTCCCGCATTGCCATACTACAACTATGTTTCCTTTTCCACGATTAGACATCAAACATTCACTAGTTTGTTTAACTACATATAGGTGCAAGTTTCTTAAGAAAAATTCCCAAGACCCCATGTCTTCTTTCTCAATGATGGCAAATGCGATCGGCAAGATTCTCCGATCCTCGTCTTGCACAACCACAATCAACAATATCTAGATGTAGTTCCCATACATCCAAGTCCTGTTTACTTGCACCATGGGTTTGCAATATGGAAATGCTCGGACACAACTCTCAAATGTCCAGAACATCAGGTGAAATATCCTTTTACCTTCAACTATTTGACTGGATGAATCGAGTGCATTGGGAGTCTAAGTTTAACCACCATACCTAGAACGAACTCCCACAGCACAACTATTGATCTCTGCAGTTTGTTGTAGGAATTTCCCCAATCACCGTACAATTCCTTCACAGCCTTTAGCTTCGCTTTCTATGTATTTAGGTATGCGACGGAGTATCTGAATTAGGACTATATATCAGCTATTAGTATTGACACCGGAATTTTCGGATTCACTCTGACCAATAGGATTATGCATTTGAAAATAAACTTTGATTCCAATTTGCGATGATCCCACGTTAGCCGTGCAGTTGTGCATGTATGAGGACCCTTATATTTTCGAATTTCCCAAATTTGTTTCTTTTTCATCAGTGTTGCCCTAATCCTCCATTTGCATCTTTCATTACCTTTCTAGCACTCGCCAACATATTTTGTCGTCATAGAAATGACAACGTTGTAATCCACATTGAGTTTAAAGTTATGCTTCTTAATTACTCCTACAATGGCCTCCTTCGTCGGGAATTGTAAATCCATGCATAAATCTCTAGGATGCACTTTAGAACGCATCACGTGGGCCGGTAATATATAAGGATATTCGGGAAACTCTACGACATGCATTGTATTTAAGTCGATGTTAAACATATGAGCCGTAGGTTCATATGGTGAAAGAACCAAACTGAGACTGTTGGACTAAGCCCTAGTTTCAGCAGTATTCTGTTGGACGCCTTGGTCGGAATCAAAATCATCATCATCTTCTTCAACATTCGCTTCCTTCAACACATCGTCTTCGTACGGATCACTAGATTTAGAATTATTTCCATCATTGTATGTAACATCAACAGACACTTCTTTTGCATTTGGCTCAACAACATTTTCGTTAAGGTCTACTGTTGTATTTTGAGCACACCCATATATAAATGGTCATGCAGAGTCATACTATCCTCTAATGGGACATTTAGATTGAAATCCAACCAACAAATTAAAGATTGTCTCCATTGAGACTCTGATGGCACCTCTACGTACAACTACTGCAACTCATTTTGTTGACCGACGGGGTTGATGGAAATATTCACAATCTGTTTGGATGAGCTAGGATTCTCAACAATCGCATTCACCTCCTCCTCATCGTCCAATTCCACATATAATTTAGCCACATGATTTTTCAGATTTGTCATGAACTGCTATCATTATCTCTACATCTTCACCATCGAAAATCTGAAGGTAGCTAAATGTGACAAGATTTAATGATGTCAGAAATCTATAGAAGATCGTAGATATTGTCCTCTCACTAGGGTAAGTAAAACTCAATTTGATTCAAAAAAATAAAAAAATTCCGAATTTCGAGTTATTCAATCTTTTTGAGTCAACTCAAATAAGTAATTTGAGTTTTGAGTTCAAGTAGATTGATGTAAATATCCCTTTGGTTGTTGTCAATTTTGAAAATGAACAAATTAGTCACTCTCTCAACAAAAATTACAAAAAAAATTTAAAATAATTTTAAAATTCAAAATAATTATAAAAATTTTAATATATATTTTAAAAATTATAAATTTTTTAAAAATTAAAGAATATATAAAGAAAGTTAAAATTTTAAAATTTTGCAATATAATAAATTTAGGGACCTAAATAAGTTAATTAATAATTCAAGTTTATCATAGTACTAAAGTATTTTTTTTCTTATTTTACTTTGAATTTTTTTCAAATATATATTGTTTCAAATTTAAGTTCTTAACATGGAATTGGTTATACTGTACAAAATTCTAATTTAACCTATTTAATTTTTAATTTAACTTGAACAAGGCCACTCAATTCGACTCTACTTAATTTTATTTCACTCGATTTGATTCGAAAATTTTTAAATTGAGTTACGATGATAAAATAGGATTCTTCAACTTGATTAATTCAAAATTTTTCACCCGATTTGATTGAACGCTCACCCCTACCTCCTACAATATGCTTAAATTTTACTACTAATCTTCAATTTCAACCCTTCAAGATCAGCTTTTTGTTTCAATCTCGCACTAATATTATGCCTTGATTCGAATATAGCTCTGGTTTAGTGGGTTTCTCGAATTTGTTTGTTGTAATACACCAAAATTGCAAACTGGTTATCTGCAAAAGATACTAACTTATTAGTTTAAAAATCATCATATTCATATAATGAATTAAAAAAAAAAACAAATTTTCTTTACCTAAATCTCGAGGATTTTTGTATTGCAATAAATACTTCAAACTCCAACTTTTATCTACAAAACTAATTCACTTTTTTTTTTTTCCTATTCTAGGCGACAGAATCTGATCCATTTTGTCAAATTAGTCTATCAAATCTCGGGTTCAGTGGGCCTGAAACGCCCTCAAAATTGATCTGTTGGAATTGATTCCCCATTTCTAGTCTGATCGGGTTTGACCACGTCCCCTGTTTCATGATTTCCAACACTTAAAAAATCATTTTTTTTATAAAAATGACTCAAAACTTTTAATTATTTACGAAAATTATTCACTTTGAAAATTATATACGTAAATGACCTGTTTTGAACCGTAAACGTCGGCGACCTCATTGCCTTTGGCATCACCACCTCCATTTTTTAAAAAGAAAATAATTTTTTTTGGGTGCAGTCGTTGCCAATGGCGGCATTAGACTGAAGTATAGTTATATAAAACATTCAGAGACCTGATGAAATAATTACCCTTTTAGATTGGATGAAAAAAGTGGTGGTGCCATCCCTCTAGCCGCACCAATTAAATGCTTTTAAAATTTTGATCTATTTGCATGTTAGATTTGTCCCCTTATGAAATTAAATTTAAATAGTCCTTAAAATATATAAAATAACAAAAATAAACTTATTTCAAATTTTATTTAAAAAACAATAAACTTAAAAAATATAAATTTTTATTTAAATTACTCAGATATATCCTCAAGAATTTCCTCAAAGTCAAAAATTCTTATTTAGAACTTGAGAAAGATTTTTAGGGATATATTTGGGTAATTTAAATAAGGATTTTATATAGTTTTGAAGTTTATTGTTTTTAAAAATAATACAATTTGAAAATAGTTTATTTTTGTTATGCTTATATTTTAAGGGCTATTTAAATTTAATTTTAAAAGTGGACAAACCTAACATGCAAATAGACCACAAGTTTAAAAGCGTTTAATTGATGCGACCTTCTTTTATCCAATCTAAAAGGATAATCGCTTTATCAGGCTCTTGAACATTTTATATAATTATACTTCAATCTGATGCTACTAATGGCAACGGCGACACCCAAACAATTATTTTTCAAAAAAAATCGGAGGAGGTGACACCAATGACAATAACATCACCGATGTTTACCGTTTAAAATGGGTCATTTACGTACATCATTTTTAAAGTGGATTATTTAAAAAAAAAGTTTTGGGTATTTTTATAAAAAAAGCCGAAAATCCGGTTGAGTTGGCCTGAAAAAAGTCGGCCAGAGGTGACCCCTCCCTGCTGACGTGAGTTGATGGGATTGACATCACTGTTTTCCGAGTAAAAGAAGGCAATCATCAAGAAATGATGAGTTTTAAATACAGCTGACACAACCCAGTGGCGCTGCCAAATTCAAAACATGTCTGTTTTATTGGGAATGATTAAAAGAAGAGTAAGGCATGAAACATTAAAATAGGAAATTAAATGTCACATATGTCAACTTTAGAAAATGACAAAATTAGATATTGTACTTTGATGTTATTTTTCCAAAAATATTGGAGGAGGGTATTTTTAATCCCCATTTCGATATTGCACCCGCGCCAGCCTCTCCTCTCAACATCTCACCTCCTTTGTGTTTTCATACGGAAATATAAAACCAAGTCTCACTCTTCATTTTCTGATAGATCCAATAAGGCTTCAATTTTCCTCAACCTACACCCACAATTATCCATATTTTCTTTTTGGTATTACATATGTTTCGTTTGCATTTCTATAATCTGACTCTACACCCAAGCGCAAACTTATGATCAATTTTGTCTCTACATTTTTGTTTTCTAGCTGTTGTTTGATTTGATCAAAGGGCGTTTTAAATCATTTCTGTTATTAATATTTCAATTGTTGGTTGTTTTGAAGTTGCAATGAATTCGGATCTGGGTTCTTTTTGTTTTAAAAAAAAGTTGAATTTTGTTATTTAGAATGCTATTAACGTTTTTGGTTGTTGATTGAGAAAATGATGTTGAACTGAAGTGTTTCGTTATTTTTGATGGTAGATCTTTAGCTATTGAGAATGGCGGCATCAACTGGTGGGGGCACGGGATGGTACAAAGGGAAAGTCAAAGCAGTTCAATCGGGTGATTGCTTGGTAGTAATGGCCTTGTCCAGTAACAGGCCTGGACCACCACCTGAGAAAACCATTACTTTGGCATCTCTCATTTCTCCTAGACTGGTAAACCTCAATTAGATATGCTTTTCCTTTTGGCTTTGATGCTGTTGAGTTTAATGATTTACTTGTTTGGATAATGATTTTGTTGAATGACAGTCACTTCTAAACTATAAATTAAATTGGTTAGTTTTTATAGCTGCAATGGCCTAAGAAAAACGAATTCCGTTCACGTTCTTCCCATTGAAGCTTTTTGTTTTTTTCGTCTTATCTTATTAATAGGCCCGCAGAGGGGGTGTTGATGAGCCATTTGCTTGGGATAGCAGAGAATATTTGAGGAATCTCTGCATAGGAAAGGTGCTTCGACTTTTGAATTTTTCTGGTTGTTGTTGTCGTCGTCATAGAGGACATTGGGCTGTTTAGAATAAGAGTGACCTAAATCAATCTATTCTTCACTTAGGAAGTTATTTTCAGAGTTGAATATTCAGTACCAAGCATTGCCCGGGATTTTGGCTCTGTATATCTTGGTGACAAAAATGTTGCAATGTTGGTTGTCTCTGAAGGCTGGGCAAAGGTAATTTTCTTTTCAGTATGTTATAATACGTGAGAAAGGTTATTCTAGTTTTCAACTGAGCCAGGTTTGTACAGGTTAGGGTGCAGGGGCAGCAGAAAGGGGAAGTTAGTCCTTATGTTGCTGAATTGTTACATCTTGAAGAACAAGCCAAACAACAAGGTCTGGGCCAATGGAGCAAGGTTATCTCTTCAGTCCACCACTGAATGTCTTAGTGATTTAGCAAAGAGTAGTTTCTAAGTGATCATAATAATTGTGGGTTGTAGGTACCTGGTGCTGCAGAGGCTTCTATCCGTAATTTGCCTCCATCTGCCGTTGGTGATCCTAGTAACTTAGATGCCATGGGTCTTCTAGCTGAAAACAAGGGTAGGTCAATGGAAGCTATAGTTGAGCAGGTTCGTGATGGTAGTACTGTTCGAGTGTATTTGCTTCCTGATTTTCAGTTTGTGCAAGTGTTTGTTGCTGGTATCCAGGTGCACATTTTAAACATTTTTCTTAAAAAGATTCCATTCACCTTATGATAAACAGATTTTAAAATATCTATAATTTTTCTGTTAATTTAGGCCCCTTCCATGGGTAGAAGGGCTGTTACAGAAACTGTTGTTGAAACAGATTTGACCTCTGATAAACAAAATGGAGATGTTTCAGCTGATGAGCCACAGGCTGACTTAACATCTGCACAGCGGCTTACTGTCTCGTCCGCACCTTCTGCTGAAGTTTCCCCTGATCCTTTTGCACCAGAAGCTAAATATTTTACAGAAGTTCGTTGTCTGAATAGAGATGTAAGTGAATGTATGCTTTAAATTGACTTGTGTTCATGCATTTTGTATAGTTACTCTAAATTCAAGGTTGATTTTGTAGGTACGCATTGTTCTTGAAGGTGTTGACAAATTCAGCAATTTGATTGGATCAGTTTATTACCCGGAAGGCGAATTGGCAAAAGATCTCGCTTTGGAACTTGTGGAAAATGTATGTTCTGGATTTCTTTCTGCAGCATTCTAGCCTATCAATTATGCCAACATTGAATTATGACTGAACTATTAGTTTGTAGTATTCTTTTATTTGGACATTGAATTATTGCTAAACTAGTTTTAAATGCTATGTTATGTACAGCCTTGGTCTATAATCAACCAAATCTTTTATTTGCTTATAAAGCTTCTTTTCATACTAATGTCTTAATAAAACGTCTTTCTTTTCTTGAACTTATGCTCATGTATTCTGAATATTGTCTTGCTCCTCTCTCAACCTAACCATTACCTCTCAAACCAAAGGGTCTAGCAAAATATGTTGAATGGAGTGCTAATATGATGGAAGATGATGCCAAGCGACGGTTAAAGGCTGCAGAGCTTCAAGCCAAGAAGACTCGGTTGAGGATCTGGACAAACTATGTACCCCCAGTCACAAACTCCATGGCAATCCATGATCAAAACTTCATAGGAAAGGTACTAGCAAAAGTTTTTGCCATTAAATTTTCATGTTGTATCGTAACAATAATACAAGGTTCTTGGTTTTCGTAATTAGTTATAATTGTATGGGTTTTTCACAGGTGGTGGAGGTTGTTAGTGGGGACTGCATTATTGTGTCTGATGATTCTATCCCATACGGTAGTCTTCTTGCAGAACGCCGAGTCAATCTTTCAAGCATTAGATGTCCAAAAATGGGCAATCCTCGTAGAGATGAAAAGCCAGCTCCTTATGCTCGGGAAGCAAAGGAGTTTTTAAGAACGCGCCTTATTGGAAAACAGGTTTGGATTTTTTTTTTCTTTAAAATCTTATTTTGGTAGTGCTATGCTATTTAGGAACCCTTATTTATAATTTTTCAAAATACTTTTTGTCAGGTGACTGTACAAATGGAATATTCCAGGAAAGTCACCATGGCGGATGGAACTGTGGCAGCTGCTACACCTGCATCTGCAGATTCAAGGGTAATGGATTTTGGCTCTGTCTTCCTCATGTCCCCTGTTAAGGGTGATGGTGATGATGCTTCTGCAGCAGTCCCATCTGGAACTGGTAACCAGCAGCCTGGCTTGAATGTTGCAGAGTTGGTGGTTGGGCGTGGCTTTGGCACAGTGATAAGACATAGGGATTTTGAGGAAAGATCAAACTATTATGATGCCCTTTTGGCTGCTGAATCACGCGCTATTTCTGGGAAGAAAGGAATTCATTCTGCCAAAGATCCACCAGTCATGCACATAATGGACCTTACAATAGTCAGCAATCCATCCTTTATGTTATTTGTTTTCTTGCTGGCATATTTTCATTTCTTATCTGGATTCTAATTTTCATATGCTATCTTGCCTACATGCAGGCATCGGCCAAGAGAGCCAAAGAATTCATGCCGTTTTTGCATCGAGGCAAGAGGGTTCCAGCTGTTGTAGAATATGTCCTAAGCGGTCATCGTTTTAAGTTGTTGATCCCCAAGGAAACTTGTAGCATTGCCTTTTCATTTTCTGGTGTCAGATGTCCTGGTCGTAATGAGCCTTATTCAGAAGAAGCCATAGCACTGATGAGACGAAAGATCATGCAGAGAGATGTGGAGGTATAGGTTTCTCTTTGAACTGCTTGTCTGCCATTTAGTTTGTTATTCTTTTTACAAATGAATATTTTTTGTACATAGATTGAAGTGGAAACTTGCGATAGAACTGGAACATTTTTGGGGTCTTTGTGGGAGTCTAGAACCAATATGGCAGTAACACTCCTTGAGGCAGGCCTGGCAAAGCTACAAACTTCATTTGGTATTGACAGGATTGCCGATGCGCATCTTCTTGAACAGGCTGAGCAATCTGCTAAGAACCAGAAACTAAAAGTAAGAAGCAGTGCCATCTTTTATCACCATTGTTCATTTGGTAATGCTAAATGAATTGCCTATATTTATCTTTAAACTTTTTCTTTCTAGATTTGGGAGAACTATGTGGAAGGAGAGGAAATTACCAACGGACCAGCCGTTGTTGATAACAAACAAAAGGAAGTGCTAAAGGTGCTTTAGGAACCCAACTAAATAATTGTATTTGAGTATGTCATGAACTGGTGAATAACTTTCATTGCTACTTTCAGGTTGTTGTTACAGAAGTAGTAGATGGTGGAAAATTTTATGTCCAGACAGTGGGAGATCAGAGATTCTCATCGATTCAGAAACACCTGGCATCTTTAAGCATTCAAGAAGCTCCTGTGATTGGTGCTTTTAATCCCAGGAAGGGTGACATTGTCCTTGCTCAGTTTAGTATGGATAATTCCTGGAATCGTGCACTGGTTAGTTCCATGTACTTGATTTTGAATCCTTTTAAGCTTTATCTATGTGTGCATATAATATTGGTGTCTTGTGGCAACAGTCTTTTTCACTAGATAATTGGAACTATGGTTATATCTTATATTTTTTGTGTTGGGGCCTGTTAAGCATCATCTTTGTATGGCATTTCATTCATGTAGTGTTTCACCTTTCACTACTGATTTTTTTATGAATGCATCCTTGGTTTGAGTTGTGAAGATTGTAAATGCACCTCGAGGAGGAATTCAATCTCCGAAGGACAGGTTTGAAGTGTTTTATGTTGATTACGGGAATCAAGAAGAGGTCCCATACAGTCAATTACGACCTCTTGATTCAGTATCAGCTACTCCTGGGCTTGCCCAGTTATGCAGTCTTGCATTTCTTAAAGTTCCAGTGCTTGATGATGAATTTGGTACTGAGGCTGCCCAGTTTTTGAGCGAGCAGACACTAGGCAGTTCACTGCAGTTTACTGCTACTGTAGAGGAAAGGAATACTTCTGGCGGAAAAGTGAAGGGACAAGGAACTGGTACAGTTCTCATAGTAACACTGCGTGCTGAGGAGTCAGAGCTAAGTATTAATGAAGCAATGTTGCAGGTTTGAGCAATAAGGCCCCTTGAATTATTGTGTTATAATATCATGGAAAGCTTATGATTAGTGTCCATGGTGTGTTTTTCAGGAGGGGCTTGCTAGGTTGGAGAAAAGGAAGAGACTTGAAGCAAAGGAGAGAAAAGCAATGCTTGATGAATTGGAGAAGTACCAGAAGGAGGCGAAAACTGCTCGGCGGGGAATTTGGGAGTACGGAGATGTGGACTCTGATGATGAGGAGGATACACTTCCCCCACTTGCAGCGGCTAAGAAATCCGGTGGTAAGAGGTAGTAAAAACCACAAAATCACTTGAGACTTTAAATTAATTCAAAGCGTTGGATTTTATTTATAATTCGAAGAGTTAAAATTAAGAGTAGGACAACCTAAACTAGAAATTGCCATTAGTGAGGGAACAATTTTTTTAATCCCATGTAAATAAGGGGAACGGTAGCATTTGTCCTCTCTTTCCATGCCGGATGTTACAAACATTAGTTTCCCCAAGCCTTTATTTTTGGATATTTTTTATCTAATGCTATCCAATTTTTCTTTTCTGAAAATTTCTAATTGGGACATTCATTACAAAAACCTATCAAAACCATATAATTTTAACCCTAATCTCAAATTTAGTCTCATTGTTTGCATTTTTTTGTTAATTTCTTATTTTGACCTGACTAACACGTTAAACTTTTAAACATGACATACAACAATTCACACATACTTCATGTTTTTTTTTTGTTCTTTATGAATATTAATAAACTTATCAAATAATTTTTACTACTCCATTTCAAATGGTATAAATGGTTTTCTTGTGAAAAGTCTTTTCACAACATTCATTTAACATCACATCTTTAATTTTAGTTTCCAATTTTAAAATAAAAATATTTTTATATAATATTAAGGATAAAATTTATATAGTTTGACCTCGTACCAAATGAATGTTTGGTAAAACTTCAACTATCGCTCCATTCAAATTAAAATATACCAAGTTATTTATTAGACTTGCTTTAATTTTTTATATAATTTAATTATTTATTAGATGTTTATTACACTTTGAATATATATATTCATTAAATATTTATAATGACTTAAATTATTTTTCACTAATTAAAAAATTTAAAAATCATCTAACCCTTTCATTAAATCAAATGATAAATTCTATAAAATTAAAATTTGATTTGATTTTTCATCAATAAAACCCTTCACTTGACTCAAATAAATACCAGATATAAGACATCATATTGGTTGTTGAAGCAGCCCAAACAAAACTAATCAAATATTCATCGATTTTAAAATTATAACATATATAATAACTACACGAGAATATCTTAAATGAAAATAAAACTTGAACAGGCTTTAGAATGATAATCTAAGCCAAAAATATATAAATAAATTAGTACTAAATAATAATAATAATAATAATAATTATTGTTATTATTAGTTTATGAAACGACATTTTAGTTTTAATTTGCTTTGCTGTGGATGTTGTAATTAGAAGAATAGGTAAAATCAGCTCCAGATATTTTTCAATGCTTTTTTTGGCCATTGGACATGTATCAGCAAACATAAATGGTAACAGTAAGCAGACAGAGCTCTGCGGAGTTCCACAGCCTTCTTCAAGAACAAGAAAACTCAAAATGAAAAGGAGCCTAGTGGGCAGCACCAACGTGTTTTATTCGAATAGACATGCCTGCCAGACAATGGGCATGGCATCTTCTCATTCACGCATTACATCACATCAGAACGTGATTCGAAGCCAAGCTACGCTCCTATCTTCAACTTGGATTCTCTCTTAAACTAACGCTAACCTGCCAATGCATTGATCAACATGTTTAAGTTCATCAAATATTGAGTGTGTTTTGTGTTTGTGATTCAGGTCACCCCCAGTTTCTACATCATGTTTAAGATTCCAAAGCATCAGGTTGCTGGTCATCAAGCCATTGATGGAAATCTCGGCCCGCTCGTAGACGATTCAGGACGTTTCTACAAGCCTCTCCAGGACGATGAACGCGGCACCACGGAGCTGGCCTTCTATCGATCATTCTCTTCCAAGCTTCCACATCACATCCGTGGATTCTTTCCTGTTTTCTACGGCACCCAACTTGTGGAGGCCTCTGATGGGTCTGGTTTACGTCCCCATCTTGTCTTACAAGATATAACCTCCAATCACCTTAATCCATCTATCTTGGACGTCAAAATCGGTTCCAGATCCTGGTACCCTGAAGCATCCGAAGATTACATCCAAAAGGCTCTCGAAGGAGACAGATTAACTACTACTGTCACCTTAGGGTTTAGAATATCTGGATTGCAGATATATGAAAGCAAGGAATCGGGATATTGGAAGCCGGCAAGGAAGGAAGTCAAGAGTTTTAGTGCCGATGATGTTAGATTAGTTCTGAGGAAGTTTGTTTCATCAAATCTGGAACCGGAACCGGATTGTTGTTTTGCTTCTACCATATATGGTGGTTGTTCAGGGATTTTGGAACAATTATTGGAGCTGAAAGCATGGTTCGAGGATCAAACGGTTTACCATTTTCATTCATGTTCTCTTCTCCTCTTGATTGATAAAGAATCGGTTTTGAATGGAAGGACAGTACCGTTTGTTGAAGTTAAACTCATCGATTTCGCTCATACTGTGGAAGCTGAAGGTGTTATCGATCATAATTTCCTGGGTGGACTATGCTCCTTTATCAAGTTCGTCTCTGAGGTTCTCACAGATTCCAAAGTATCCACAATCGAAGCTAGTTTTAATTAAAGAACCTGAGAAGTAGTAACAGAAAGTGATGAGTTATCTGTTTCTTGACTTAAAGCTATGAGAGAATGTTGTCAAATAAGTGAATACCTTTGATGTGTTTTCATATATGAATCGGGTTGTGTTTATATTTTCTCAGTAGAGAAGGCCGAAGGGTTATATGAAAAAAAAGACCTAAAAATGGCTAGGTAAGGATGTGAGTCGCCAATGGATAGTATGTCATCTATATATCCATATTATCTTTAAATAATCATCTTCGTCCAATATTTTGCTAAATATTTCAACTTTGAAAATTAAATAAATAAATTGTAAATAATATGGATTCCAATAATAAATTTGGATATCTTATTCCATTATTAAATATAAATAAGATACAATAACAAATTTAGCTTTTAATATTTATATATTTTATCACTTTGCTCATTATTCGCTTTTTTTATCACTTTAGCCATAACCTTTCAAAATTTAGTCAAACTATTTTTTATGGGTGGAAAATCTGACTAAACTATTACAATTTTAATAGCATTGATGTCGCAACTCACATGACATTCTACATTTAATTTACAACTAACACCGATATATTTCCTAAAAGATTATTTAATCAACTTTTTTTTTAAAATTTATTGATTTTTTTATGAATTATGCGTGAACAGCCACATGAGTGCTCATGCCAATGCCATTAACTTTTTACAATTCAATCAATTTTTTGTCCAAAAGAAAGTAATCTGAGTAAATTTTGAAGGTTGAAGGTCAAAATGATAAAAAGAAGAAGAAGAAGAAGAAAAAGAACTAAAGTGACAAAATAGATAAATGTTAGACACTAAATTTATCATTATGCAAATTCTAATAAGGAAATTTCTCTTTCCAAAATCAAAGTAGGATACTATTGCAAATAATAAATAATGAAAGACCCAAAAGATCCAAATCCTTAAAAAGAAAAGTAAATTACACTAGTAGTCACTTAACTATTAGTAAATTTCTTTTTTGATCATTCAACTACGAAAAGTTATAAAATGGTCAGCCAACTATTCATTTTTTTTTTTGGTCACGAACTGCTAAATTACTAATGGAAGGATAGCTTAGCAGGTTTTAAAATTGGTAAATAACAACTTTAACCCTTAACATTTATATATTGTGTCAATTTAGTCTTGTTTCTAAAATATATGACCCTCAATATTTACAAATTGTGTATTTTGGTCTGTTTTGTAGATTTTTTTTCTTTCACTACAGGAGAAAATGTATATAGCAGTGCAAGTAGCGGTGTTTTTAAATGAAACGCCACTAGTTTTTACAATTAGCGTCACTTTGTAACATTATAAGCTAAAAAAAGAACACTACAATAATCTTATTTTGATGTAGTGTTTGTAACATTGAGGGTTAATCTTAAAAGAATAAGAAAAGATAAAATTTATTATCTTTGATTTTTGAGTATTTTCATTTTTAGTATATTTTCAATTAAATTTAGCTTATAAATTTATTTTTTAGCTTTTCAGGTGAAATGGTCACAAAGAAAAGAAAAACTACAAAAAAAAAGTACCAAATTACACAATGTGCATATGTTGAGGGTTAAGTTTTTTAGAATCAAAATTGTAACGACCCAAATTTCAATACTGTTGAAAAACGTAGTTTCAGAACCTCATTTCTGTAAACTAAGCCTGTAAACATAAAACAGGAAATTTTACGAAGTTATTATGAAAACATATTGAAGTTCGATTAAGTAATTTAACTGATAAAGTGGTTAATTAAACTCAGGGACTAAATTGTAAAAGTTTAATCACTATTGAGTTTTAATTTAGAAAAGGCTTGGGGACCTATATAGCAATTATCTAAAGGACCAAAAAGGGTAATAAACCAATTTTTGGCATGAGTGGTTTGCTGTCAAATGTAGTAGTTAATTTGAGTCATTTTCGCACTTAAGGAGCTTATTTTATAGGCAATTTAGTATTTTACATTACATTTCCGATATTTAGTACTTAGAATTAAATATTAGTAAAATAAGTGTTTTTAACACATTTTGTGAGTGAGGTGACCTATTAGGCCGACACGGACCTTAGGTAGTTCTAATATATTCAATTGAGTGTGTAAGGTGAAAGATTAAAGGCCCAATTGATGTGGAAGCAAGGGATGAATGATGCACAAGCTTCCCAGGACGTCAAAGCACAGAATGAATGACACAAGGCAATTTTCACTTGTCGTGTCACGCCATAGAAATTGTATGTCATGACATAGGTCAACTTGCTGCCCAAGGATGCTGAGACTATTTTTGTCCACACAACCAACCTTATATGAAGACCTAAAATATGCCAAATACCTAATTTGGGCTGCCAACACTTCTTTAACAGCCTATTTTTAGTGAAATTAAAAAAGTGGTTTCAAAATCACAAATTTGATGAGTAAATATTTATTTTAGTATTATTTTAATGTCTATGGAATCTTAGTAAGGTCGTATAAAATTTTCATTAAGAAATTTTGAAATTTGCATGCTTAATTTCGTGAAAAGGACTAAATAGTAAAAGGTGCAAAAGTAGAGTTCTATTAGTTAAAGGCATCTATTAGCTATGAAATTAAATTTTTAAGGGATTTATATGGTAATTAAACCATTATTATAAATACTGGGCAAAGATGGACACTGAATAATTGAATTTTTATGTTATAACAAAGGTTAAACTAGTAATTTAATAAATTAAATTAAATTAAAACAAAGTAAAAATGGTAACTTCTAATTTGGTTTCTTCCACTGAATATTGAAGAAAAACACCATTTTTGGTGATTTGAAGGTTCGACCAAGAATTCTCTTTGCATTTGAGTGATTTTTTATCACGTTTTTAATTATTTCTATGTTTTTAAAGCCGTTGTAGCTTAATCTAGCTAGCCTAGGGACTAATTTGCAAAAATGTTAAAGGTTTAGGGTTTTGCCATGAATGTTCTTGCATGATTTTTGAATTTTAATGAAAGATTATGAGTCCTTGTTGTTAAATAAACAACTTTTGTAAAGTGATTTTTGATGAAATTATCATTTAGAGACTTAGTTGTAAAAGTAGTAAAATACCATGATAAATTTGTGAAATGTTGAGTTGTATGGGGTTTTATAAGTCCCTGGGTAATTCGGCTAGCATGAAAAATGGATGAATTTGCATAAATGTCAATTTACGAGCTTAAAAACTAAATTGTAAAGAAGTTAAAATATTAGGGGTAAAAGTGTAAATTTGTAAAAGTATGGATTTTGGATTAAATTGAATAGTATGATTATTAAATGAATTGAATTTGCTTATGTAATCTAAAGCCTCGAATTAGTGATCTCATTTTTGCGTCTTTGTAATCGAGGTAAGTTTGTATGTTTAAATAACATTTTAATGTTATTTTGATATATATGCTATTGTATTGTTTATCATGTCATGAAACAATAGACATCCAACGACATTTTGACAATTATCGAGCCCCATTTGATACAAATGACATGTCATTAGTGCTACCATGTTTCGGGTGCTGGTCTTGAATATCCTATCGATGGCTAAGTTTCAACATTTATTGCTGATACTCATCAGCTTGTGTGAGTGGCATCGTATAGCTTACATTCCAACCGTCAGCTTGTGTGAGCAGAGCCATTTTATGGCTTGAGTGAGCAACGATGTAAAGGAAAAGAAAAAGAATGATTTTGACAATGTGTTTAGCACATTTTATGTGAGCTTTCCCGCGTATCAGATATTATTCTAAGTGATTCAACGGGCATGCAAAGGGAATGAACGGTAAGTGTTCTAATGGTTATGTTATAAACATATGGAAAGGATTATGTAAGCTTTCCTGCGTATCCGATATTATTCTAAGTGATTCAACGGGCATGCATAGGGAAGGAACAGTAAGTGTTCTAATGGTTATCTTATAAACCTATGGAAAGGTATGAAATGATCTATGAATGTATATCTATGTTTATGGAAAGTATGAATCCAATGGCATTATGTTCATGTAAATTTACCTTACCATGTGATAATTCAAGTGAATTATCTGTTAAAGCACTAACAATTGTTATTGATGATGCTCAGGCTTGTGTCAAGCTATTGGTTGGATTGTATCATGTTTAATTTTAAAGTTATACATTGAAATGGTAAGTTATATTCATGTTATATGAACTTACTGAGCATTATATGCTTACGTAGTTTTCTTTCCTATGTTTTATAAACTATCGAAAGCTCGATCAGTTTGGAAGCTCATTGGAGACCTACCACACTATCCAGCGATTATATCGATAGATTTTGATGCTTTGGTCAAGGTTATAATGGCATGTATAGGTGGACTTATGTTTAATGGCTAGTTGATGTTTATGGCATGTAAATGTTACTTTGAATTTGTGGTATTTTTGGCACTTTTAATACATTGTGGTTGGGTGTTAATATGGTCAAGTTGATGCATGATTTTATGACCAAAGTGGTAAGTGATGGTATGTTTGTTATGTGATCAATTATGGTATGTTTTTATATGGAATTAAGTTAGTTGTGTATGGTTGATGTATGGCCAACTATCCATAAGTTTAAATGTGTTTAATGGTTTGTAATTGAGGTGACTTATTGGCATATTATTTGTATAGATTAATGGTTGAGATAGGTGATGGAAATGACTTCATTTTGGCCAATTTATTGTCCATACTGCCCTACGGCACAGTCGTGTGTCCCCTGTAGGTTTTAAAGGTTGCAAGTTAGGAAGTTACATGGTCTGACACACGGGTGTGTGGCTTGGTCGTGTGACCTAAGTTAGAGAGTTACACGGGCACAAACATGGGCTAGGGCACAACCGTGTGTCCCTATTTTGATTGTTCCACTGCCTGAGACATGGGCGTGTATCTCAGCCGTGTGAGTCACACTGCCTGGCCACACGGCCATGTGACCCTTGTAGTTTAAAATTTCTAACTTTTTCCTCAACGTTCTAAATGTTTCCGATTTAGTTCTGAATTCATTTCTAAAGTGTTTCTAAGGCCTTGGGGGCTCGATAAAGGGACAAAGTGCATGAATATGAATGATTATGCTATGTTAAATGAAATGATTGGAAATGTATGTTTTTACATTACGATTTTATGGTAATGCTCCATAACCTTATTTCGGCAATGGATAAGGGTTATGGGTGTTACAACTTCTATAAATAAGATATTAGGGGTTTGATGTAACTAAGTCATCCTAAATGCACTCAAAAACCCTAGTAGTTTAGGAGTATGATAAGATTTGTTTTCTTTCGGCTTTTCATAACTATTTGTTTTTCCTCTTAGAATCAATTTCAATCCAAGAGTTTATTTATATTATTTAAGTATTTCAGTTTATCTATTCTTTGCATTCAATATATTTCTTTATTCCAATCAATCAATTTGCTACTCCGTTCTCCAATCGATATCAAATCATAATTATTCTAATCTCGTTTCTCTTCCACTTCAATCGTGTTCTTCACACGATTTATTCAATTGAGATTATGAATAACATAAGTGGCTAAATCCCTAATGGGAGATTAACGAGTGGATGAGAATGTGATTAACGAAGGATTTAGGGTTTTCCTTATAGGGTTATTGGAATAGATTATATGTTCTTAAACCCTAGACTTGACAACCCTAGGAAGTTATCATAGGCTAGATGAGGTCGGGAGATAAGCAAGTATCAACCAATCGATTAATTAGTTAGACACAACTGGAGTATTTAAATCGATGAAAAAAACATGTGCAGACGATCTACTATCAATAGACGCTCTCGTAACCTCCGTACACGAATCTTGAACTCTATATTCTTCACTTAATGGCATGAAATCTTCAGGTCACTCCACATCAACTAACTCAACAAACTACTGAATCATTTCAGTGTTGAAACTCTCAGTCCGACAATAAAGCACGAACATTGTCTCCACGTCTTCATCGTATACAAGTTCCATCTCGATAAATTTGATGGGATTTGTAACACCCCTAACCCGTATCAGATGTCAGAACAGGATTATGGAGCATTACCGGACTTATATATCAAACAAACAAACATTTCATTTTCATCTCACATTCAAATCAAAAACCATTCTCAAACAATAATATAATCCCTAATACGAGCTCTCGAGGCCCGAAATAGACATTAAAAACAAATCGAGACTAAATCGTGAACTCAAGAAATTTTTAGGAAAACATTGAAATTTTTAAAAAGTACAAGGGACACACGCCCGTGTGGCCAGGACGTGTGGGCATTCGAAATAGGGACACACGACCATGTCCTAGCCAGTGTTCGCACCTGTGTAACTTACTGACTTGGGTCACACGGCCAAGATACATGCCCATGTGCTAGGCCATCTGAAAATTAGAGGGTATACTGACTTGTGTGGACAAAAATAGGTCATTTTTCAAGTCATATTTCTCACCCAAATTTGTACTAACCTAAACACAACCATTTGTGTATGATCAAAAAATAAATAGGCATTCAAACCAACCAAAATCAAGCCTAAAACATGCAATATCATCACCAACAACTATAATGCTCTTATGCACCTCAATTGACCATTCAAAACATGTCAATTATGTTACCCAAAATCCATCCAAATGGTCAACTACATATATGCACCATTGTGTCTAGAACTTAGCATGTATATCTCTTATCAAACTCATCTATATGATACCAAAATACCAATTCATAACTAGCACACACTTAATTGATAAACATGCAATAATTTGACAAGGTCATTTACACATATATATACAACAAAATCTTCCTAAATACAAGCCAATTCAAATGGCTAAAACATAAAAAAAACATATAAGCTACCATTAACCAAATAACCTATACATGCCATTAAAATCAAAATGCATAACCGAAAGTACCAAAGTAGCCGATAGATAGTGTGATGAGATCTCCGACAACTTCCAATCTGAACGAGCTTTCGAAACACTATAAAACACGAAAAATAAAATAGAGTAAGCAATTAAGCTTAGTAAGCTCGTATAATACAGAATTTAACTTACCAGTTAACCACAATCTAGGTAAGAAAATCAAGCATATCACAACTCAATTTGGCCAAAAGCCTAATACATATTCATCAATCAAGTTAGCCATGTAATTCATATAAAAACCGAGAAATCATGTATAAGTTCAACAACCCTTTAAAATTTCATATACATATAAGATTTATGCCATATATCCATATATCATATATAAATCATTTCCATGTAATTCATGTAAACACTTATGCTAGTTCGTAATGAACTCGTGTAAACTCGTAACAAAACTGTGCCCGTTGAACCACTTAGAATATCGTTAGATACACGGGTAGTACACACAAGGTGTACTGAACCGTAGTCCATCAATTCCTGTACATGTATGCTCATTCGAGCTATAAACGGTAAGCTCCTCCAAGATAAAATAATGGTAAGCTCATACGAGCTGAGAATCGATAAGCTCTCACGAGCTACAAATCGGTAAGCTCATACAAGCTGTGGTGTGTCCGCAACACATGCAAGACCTCAACCATAACGGTAACCTAATGACATGTCATTTCCTACAAATTTCTAAGGTTCAAACGGGACTCGGTATTTGTCATACGTCATCGAATATGCATTTAGTATTCTTTCATGGCAATTACTCAATTCAAAAACACATAATTTAATTTAAAACATATAAATTTAAAATTTAATTACAAGAACTTACCTTCAATTCGTTCGAAGAAAATCAATCGATCACTTCAAAACTTTATCCTTTCCCCGATCTAATTTCGTACGTCGCTTTTCTTGATTTGTATAATCAAATTTAACTAATTCAAACTTCATTCTAATCAATTTAGTCCAAAATTTAAGTTTCGGCAAAGTTACCATTTTTCCCCTATATTTTTGACTTCTCTACAATTTAGTCCCTAGGGTCATAAAAATGCAAAGTCATTCAATTTAGTGCAATTTCACTATAGTCGAATATCACTAATGTCCTTAGCAACCCCACATTTCCTTTATTTCACAATTTAACCATAAATATTTCACATTTTTCAATTTAGCCCCTAATTGACAAGTTTATCAAAAATCACTTAACAAAAGTTGTTTAACTCACAACATAGATTCATTTTCTTCCATTCAACTTCACAAAAAACTAACATGTTCTCATGGTAAAACCCTTGGTTAAGCTACAACGATCTCGAAAACATAAAAATCATTAAAAATGAAGCTAAATTATACTCACATGCAAGCAAAGACTTGGCCGAATCTTGAAACCTCTTTAATGGAGTTTCTAAGCTTTATTTTCAGTGAAAAGATAAAACTAGAAAGATGATACTTTGGCTTTTCTTTAGTTTAATTAACATATTTACTAAATTACACATTTAACCTTAAATTAAACCTAAAAAATTACTTAAAAGATGTCCATCTTTGTCCACTAGTAATGTTAATGTTCTAATTACCCTATAAGGACCTCCACTTTAAAGTTCTATAGCTATTTAATACCTTTAGCTAATATAACACAACTTTTGCACTTTATGCGATTTAGTCCTTTTTATCAAATTAAGCATGCAAACAATAAAATTTCTTCACGAGATTTTAATAAGACACTACTAACATGCTGTAAATATTAAAATAATAATAAAATAAATATTTTAACTCCAGATTTGTGGTTTCAAAACCACTATTCCCATTTCACTAAAAATGGGATGTTACAACTCTCTCCCCTAAGGAATTTTCGTCCTCAAAAATCTTACCAAAGAGTAGGTTAGGGTATTATTTTCTCATAGTCTCTTCGGGTCCCCAAGTAGCCTACTTTATCTCTTGACATTGCCAAAGAACATTCAGTAAAGCTATATTTTTGTTTCTTAACTCTTTAATCTCTCGTGCGATAATTCTGATCGGTTCTTCGTTATACGACATGTCAGGCTGAATCTTAACCTCCGTCGAAGAAATTATATGCGAAGGGTTTGATCGGTGCCATCGTAACATAGATACATGAAACGCATTATGAATATTTTCTAATTCGAATGGTATAACTAGTTGATGTGCCACTAGTCCTATTCTCTCGATAATCTCATATGGTCCGATAAATCGTGGACTCAACTTCCCTTTGCAACCAAATCGAAGTATTTTCTTCCAAGGTGATACTTTCAGAAACATTCTGTCGCCAATTTGAAATTTAATATCTTTACATTTCAAATCTGCATACAGTTTCTGTATATCTAAAGCTGCTTTCAAACTGTCACAAATCATTTTCACTTTTTCTTCAGTTTCTCTGGTCAAATCAACCCCGTGTATCTTTTTATCACTAAGTTCGGTCCAGTATAATGGAGTTCTATATTTACGACCATATAAAGCTTCATACGGTGCCATCTTTATACTTGATTGAAAACTATTATTATATGCGAATTCAACCGATGGTAAATATTTTTCCCAGTTGCCTTCGAACTCTAAAACACAGCAACGGGACATATCTTTGAGAATCTGAATCAGTCTATTAGATTGATCATCGGTTTGAGGGTGAAATGCAGTGCTAAAATGTAATCGCGGACCCAAAGCCTCTTGTAACTTCTTCTAAAATCGTGTTGTAAACCGCGGATCTCTATCCGAAATAATATAGACTGGCACTCCGTGTAATCTGACAATCTTTGAAACATATAACTCAGCTAATCTGTCAAGTGAAAAGTCTAGACGTACCTGAATAAAATGTGTGGACTTCGTCAAACAATAACCCATATAGCATATTTCTTTTTCAGTGATAGGGGTAACCCCGATACGAAATCCATCGTAAATTTATCCCATTTCCACCCCAGTATCATCACTGGCTATATAAGTCCTGAAGGCACTTGACGTTCAGCTTTAACTTGCTGGCAAATCAAACATCTGGATACAAAGTCAGAAATCTCACGTTTCATACCCCACCACTAGTACAACTATCTCAAATCACTATACATTTTGTTACTCCCTGGATGAACAGATAAGCTACCACTATGAGCTTCTTGCAAAATTTTCTATACAAGCTCTAGATTCTTTAGTACACAAACTCTACCTCGGAACAATAAACAATCGTCAGGTCTGACCTGAAATCCAAAATCAAAAGTCGACTCACACTGTACTTGTTTAGCTTGCAATTTGTCATCATATTTTTTAGTTTCGTAGATTTGCTGAAGAAACATCAGTTTAGCTTTTAACTAGACTAATATTGAGCCATCATCAGACAAAGTCAATCGTGTACTCATTACTCACAAAGCAAACAAAAATTTTCTACTCAGAGCATCTACAACTACATTCACTTTCTCCGGATGATATTCAATCACTAACTCATAATCTTTCAAAAGTTTGAGCCATCTACGCTGTCTCAAATTCAGATCTTTCTATGACATCAGATACTTTAAACTTTTGTGATTGGTAAATATGTGGCATTTTTCACCGAACAAATAATGTCGCCAAATTTTCAATGCAAACACAATAGCAACCAACTCTAAGTCGTGTGTCAGATAATTCTTTTCATACGACTTTAACTGTCTAAAAGTATAAGCTATCACTTTGCCTTCTTGTATTAAAACACATCCCAAACCGTTCAACGATGCATCACTGAAAATCACAAATCCTTTACCTGACTTAGGCTGAACCAAAATTGGTGCTTTGGTTTACAGTGCTTTCAACTGGTTAAAACTCTGTTGGCATTTCTAAGATCCGTCAAACTTCACATCTTTCTACAATATTGCGTCATCGACGTAGCTATCATTGAGAACCCTTTTACAAATCTCCAATAATAGCCAGCTAATCCTAGAAAACTTTTGACTTCGGATGTGTTTCTTGGTGGTTTTCAGTCAATAATTGTTGAAATCTTACTCGGATCAACTCTAATGCCTTCTGCCAATATAATGTGTCCCAAAAACCCAACTTCTTAGAGCTAGAATTCGTATTTGTTGAATTTAGCAAACAATTGTTTATCTTGCAAAGTTTGTAACACAATTCTCAAATGCTCGGCATGTTCAGACTCGTCTCAGGAATAAATCAGGATATCATTAATAAATACCACAACAAATCTGTCCAAATACGGCCTGAAGATTCTATTCATCAAATCCATAAATACTGCAGGAGCGTTAGTTAACCCAAATGGCATAACAAGAAATTCATAGTGTCCATACCTGGTTCTTGATTGTAACTTTCTTGAGTTGTCAATAATCGATTCACAATCTCATTGATCCATCTTTCTTCTTAACGAACAAAACTAGTGTACCCCAAGGCGAGAAACTAGGTTGTGCAAAACCTCTATCTGTTAACTCTTGCAACTGAGCTTTCAACTCTTTCAACTCTGTAAGAGCCATTCTGTACGGAGCTATCAATTTCGGTGATGTTCTCGGTACTAACTCAATAGCAAACTCGACCTCTCTGATCAGTGGCAACCCAGTAAGTCTTCTGGAAACACATCTGAATATTCACAAACTAGTGGTACTGATTCAATCTTTGATTCAGACACTTTAGTAACCAGTACATATGCAAGGTAAGCATTGCAACCTTTTCTCACATATTTCTGTGCTAGCATAGACGATATCACAATAGGCAACCCACTCGAATTATCTGATTCAATATGAAGAGTCTCACTATTCTGACATTTTAATACAATAATCTTTCGTCTACAGTTTACAATGGCATCATGCAGAGTCGGCCAATCCATGCCCAAAATTACATCGATTTCATCAAACGGTAAAAGCATCAAATCGGCCGGAAAACTGTAACCCTGAGTCATCAAAGGACAATTCCTGCAAACTTTATCAATTATGACATACTGACCTAAGGGGTTCGATACTTTAACCATGAATTCAGTGGACTCAACAGGTAAACTCTTACTAGACACTAACTTTGTACAGACATAAGAATGGGTCGATCTGGGATCAATCAAAGCAGTTACATCAGTGTTATAGAAAGAAAAAGTACTAGTGATAATATATGGTGTCGCTGCATCTTTGCGAACGTGAATAGCGTAAGCTCTAGTTGGCGTCCGTGCCTCGGATCTCACAGCCAAATCCTTCGTTGCACCTCGACTACCACTCATATTTTTATTGTTTTGAGGTGGTCTCCCTCTAGCAGTTGTATTATTCGGCCTCATGGTTTGAGCTTTTTCTTTCTCAGACTTTTCAGGGCAATCTCTAAGATAATAGTCAAAGGAACCATATTTGAAACATGCTTTGCTTTTCACTCGACACTCACCATAATGTGGCCTGGTACAGAGTTTGCACTTAGGTTTAGTATTTCTAATACTACCCACACCTTCTACAGACGTAGCTTGGGGTTTAAAACTAAAGTGTCTCGCATCTCTATCTCTATTAGAATGCCCCACAAAAACAATAGAACGATAGTGATGTTATTTAGATTTCTTTGATGCTGACTGATGTAACTTTCCCGTAAATCTCTTTCTCGAATCTTTAACTTCTAATTCAACTTTTCTCTTTTCTTTACTAAGCTCCTCAGCTTTGTACGCTCTATCGACTAAAACAATAAATTCTTTCAATTCTAGAATTCCAACTAAAAGTTTGATGTCCTTATTCAACCCATCTTCGAAATGTTTACACATAACAACTTCATTTGGAATGCGCTATTGGGCATATTTACTCAATTTTACAAATCCTCTTTCATATTCAACTATGGTCATATGACCTTGTTTAAGCTCTAAAAATTTTTTACGCTTTTGGTCGAAGAATCATTGACTTATATATTTCTTTCTGAACTCAGTCTGGAAGAATTCCCAATTGACCCGCTCTCTCGGTACTACTGAAATTAACATGCTCCACCACTGATATGCGGTATCCTTCAGAAGAGATACATCGAATTTAACACATTCGGTTGGTGAACAAGGTAACTCATCGAAAACTCTGATCGTATTCTCTAGCCAAAACTCGGCTCTCTCAAGATCATCATCAATTGTAGCCCTAAACTCTTCGGCCCCATATTTGCAAATTTTATCTACAGGTCGCTTACTCAAGCATACAGGTTCTGAAACTTGAGGAACTACGAGAACCGATTGGGGAAAAGGTGGGGGTGGAGGTTGTTGAGCAACCGGATTAGTTCAGACAAACTCAATGAACCACTCGTTCATTATTTGGAAGAAGGCTTCTTTGACCTCTCCTCCTTGGCCTTCAGATATATGCCTAAATCCAGATGACGCTGCTCCGCGAATAGAGGCTGGCGCGTTACTTTCTACATCATCGGAGTCTGCTAGATTGGAATCCATTACTATAAGAAAACATGTTTTAAAAACTGTCAGGAGATATCACACTATCATAGGTTATATAATGACATGTATAGCTAGACTCACATATGCTACATTAGTCTGAGAATCGACTAAATCGTAGCTCTAATACCAATAAATGTAACACCCCTAACCCGTATCCGATGTCAGAACAGGGTTACGGAGCATTACAAGACTTACAGATCAAACAAACAGACATTTCATTTTCATCTTACATTCAAATAAAAAACCATTCTTAAACAATCATATAACCTCTAATTCGAGCTCTCGAGGCCCAAAACGGACATTAAAAACAAATCGAAACAAAATCGTGAACTCAAAAAATTTTTGGAAAAATATTAAAATTTTTCAAAGTGCAGGGAATACACGCCCGTGTCTCAGGCCATGTGGGCATTCGAAATAGGGACATACGACCGTGTCTCAGCCTGTGTCCATGTCCGTGTAACTCACTGAATTGGGTTACATGGCCAAGCCACACGCCCGTGTGTTTAGCCGTGTGAAGCTAGTGACTTGTTTTCTAAAGAGGTTACAAGGGACACACGACCATGTCACCTGGCCATGTGTCACACACAGTTGAGACACACGCCCGTGTCTCTGCCCGTGTTGACAAAAATAGGACATCTTCCAAGCCATATTTCTCACCCAAATTTGTACCAACCTAAACACAACCATTTGTATATGACCAAAACATATATAGGAATTCAAACCAACCAAAATCAAGCCTAAAACATGCAATATCATCACCAACAACTATAATTCTCATATGCACCTCAATTGACCATTCAAAACATGTCAATTATGTTACCCAAAATCCATCTAAATGGTCAACTACATATATGCACCATTGTGTCTAAAACTTAACATGTATATCTCTTATCAAACTCATCTATATGATACCAGAATACAAATTCATAACTAGCACACTCATATGATAAACATGCAATAATATGACAAGGTCATTTACACATATAAAAAAAATAAAATGTTCCTAAATACAAGCCAATTCAAATGGCTAAAACATAACAAAACATATAGGCTACCATTAGCCAAATAACCTATACATGCCATTAAAACCAAAATTCATAATCGAAAGTGCCAAAGTAGCCGATAGATAGTGTGATGAGATCTCAGACAACTTCCAATCCGAACGAGCTTCCAAAACACTATAAAACACAAAAAAAAAAAGAGTAAGCAATTAAGCTTAGTAAGTTAGTATAAAACAGAATTTAACTTACCAGTTAACCACAATCTAGGTAAGTAAATTAAGCATATCACAACTCAATTTGGTCAAAAGCCTAATACATATTCACCAATCAAGTTAGCCATGTAATACATATAAAAACCGAGAAATCATGTATGAGTTCAACAACCCTTTAAAATTTCATATACATATAAGATTTATGCCATGTATCCATATATCATATATAAATCATTTCTATGTAATTCATGTAAACACTTGTGCTAATTCATAATGAACTCTTGAAAACTCGTAACAAAGCTGTGCCCGTTGAACCACTTAGAATATCATTAGATACACGGGTAGTACACACAAGGTGTACTGAACTGTAGTCTGTCAATTCCTGTACATGTATGCTCATACGAGCTATAAACAGTAAGCTCCTCCAAGATGAAATAACGGTAAGCTCATACGAGCTGAGAATCGGTAAGCTCTCATGAGCTGCAAATCGGTAAGCTTATATGAGCTGTGGTGTGTCCGCAACACATGTAAGACCTCAACCATAATGATAACCCTAATGACATGTCATTTGTATCCTACAAAATTTTAAGGTTCAAACGGGACTCGGTATTTGTCATACGTCATCGAATATGCATTTAGTATTCTTTCATGGCAATTACTCAATTCACAAACACATAATTTAATTTAAAACATATAAATTTAAAATTTAATTACACGAACTTACCTTCAATTCGTTCGGAGAAAATCAATCGATCACTCCAAAACTTTATCATTTCCCTGATCTAATTTTGTACGTCACTTTTTTTGATCTGTATAATCAAATTTAACTAATTCAAATTTCATTCTAATCAATTTAGTCCAAAATTCAAGTTTTGGCAAAGTTACCATTTTTCCCTTATACTTTTGATTTCTCTACAATTTAGTCCCTAGGCTCGTAAAAATACAAATTCATTCAATTTAGTACAATTGAACCATGAATATTTCACAATTTTTAATTTAGCCCATAATTGACAAATTTATCAAAAATCACTTAACAAAAGCTGTTTAACTCACAACATAAATTCATTTTCTTCCATTAAACTTCACAAAAAACTAACATGTTCTCATGGTAAAACCCTAAATTTTCAACCATTTTGCAAATTAATCCTCGGGCTAGCTAGGTTAAGCTACAACGATCCCGAAAACATAAAAATTATTAAAAACGAAGCTAAATTATACTCACATGCAAGCAAAGACTTGGCCGAACCTTGAAACCTCTTCAATGGAGTTTCTAAGCTTTATTTTCGGTGCAAAGATGAAAATAGAAAGATGATACTTTGTCTTTTCTTTAGTTTAATTAACATATTTACTAAATTACACATTTAACCTTAAATTAAACCTAAAAAAATCACTTAAAAGATGTCCATCTTTGTCTACTGGTAATGTTAATGGTCTAATTACCCTATAAGGACCTCCACTTTGAATTTCTATAGCTATTTAATACCTTTAGCTAATATAACACAACTTTTGTACTTTACGCGATTTAGTCATTTTTATCAAATTAAACATGCAAACGATAAAATTTATTCACGAAATTTTTATATGACACTACTAACATGTTGTAAACATTATAATAATAATAAAATAAATATTTTGACCTCAGATTTGTGGTTTTGAAATCATTATTCTGATTTCACTGAAAACGGGCTGTTACAGGATTTGACTAAACTGGGAATTTGTAGAATAGTTTCAACATCCTTCTTCCACAACATCCAACAATTTTTTCAGTGATACTTTCTTTCATATCATTAACTGACACATTTCTATTAAATCTTATTACTATCTGTTGACGAGATTAAAAAATACAACCAACTGTGTTCTTAAAATTACTCCATCAAAATACACATGTACGTAGAATTGATGATCCATCTTCAATACTAAATCTGTAAAAGAAATTAAATTTCTCAATAATTATTTGAAAAACAAGATTTTACTGTAAAAAATATAATAAAATTAAATTAAATTGTACTTACCTTACAAATTCTTCTTTGTTTTCTCTTTTTCTGCAAATATTTTTTTCCTTTCTTTTTATCAATTAATTGATAAACTGTTCAGGAAGGCTTTGTTTAAATAGGGTCTGGTGCCACTTGACAGCGTCCCTCCACCTAGGCATTGCCTGATAGCATCCCTCCACCTGGGTGGTGCCTGACAAGTCTCCTCCACCCCTCCAACCCTCCAACCCAATTCAAACTCGTATTTTACCTGTATTATGACAGGTAATATTGGTACCGCCATTTAGGTTGGTACCACCAATAAAAAATGATTTTTTTAAACCCTATTATGGTATCATGATGGCCTGATGATTGTTGGGAAAAAAAGTGATGGTGCCAACTTGTAAAGCATCATCCATGGTAACTATTACAAACATACTAGTTTAGTAAATAATCTCATGTACATCTCATTTGAGATAATTTTTTTTTTTTTTTGGTATTATTAAGGTTGAAAAGCCCATTAGCAAAAGAAAAGCTAAGAGGGTACCATATGTTGTGCTTGTGCAAGCGCTTGAGCTTACAGGATTGAGAGCCTGTAGAAGACACTGTTCCTTGTCCTTACTTATTTGGGTCAAATTGTCTTTTTATATAAACTCATTAGGATCGGCCTAGTCCTTTGTTGAGCAATAGTGTATTTGAGCTAAGCCCAATTTTTTTGGTCCACCAGAAATCCCAATCAATAAGCCAATATGGTGGTCCAACTTTTTATTGATATTTTTGATAGATAATAGAAACATGTTATAGGTGGTCAAGAAAAGTGGGCCGAAGAACTTTATACAACCAAGACAGAAGTGGGATCAAAGGTGTACACAAGTTTCTCAAAGTGAGCTTTAGCTTAAGACTATCATTTTATTATTTAACCTCGTCTCCTTATCCGAAAAGTGGATTAAAAATTCTCCTTATGGAAATCAAACTTGGTGGAGGTCTTGTGAGAGAAATCTGAAGCTAGCTGGCTTAGCACCTTGGTTAGCGCCGGTGCCCCACAATAAAACACACCTGCCAATACCATTTCCCCAACTATTTAATATTAAAACCATCCGTATTGTGTTTAAAAATGGTTAGTTCAGCGTAGTAGTACGTACCAACTCGAGCGTTGTTGTGATTAACAGCAATGTGTTTGTAGACACTGCGCCAATTTGGCTTGGCGAAATGCGATTTTACACGTGTACCAGAGACGACATCGACACCGTTTTTAGCATGGTTGAGAGACTGGAGCATGGTGATGAGCGCAGAGCGAGCATCACCTTCTTCGTAAACACTGGTGCAATAGTTATGGAGCTCAATGACATGATCATGGTCCATTTCAGCTACTTCATTCATGATGCCTTTGAACCAATCAAAAGAGCCTTGTTCCCTTGTTACCCAATAAAAGTAAGCCCTCTTTGTCTTGAAGTTTTCTCTTGTTTTTGGATTTGGTGGAGATCGAGAACTCGTTTTATTATTTATGGCAACCCCATTTTCCAGGGCACTGCTCAGTTCTTCATCTTCATCCTCCGCCATGGATCTGATGTTGTGTACAATGTCCTTGACAATGCTGATCATGGGGGTTGCTCCAATCCCCAAACCCACTAACAAAACCACTTCATATTTCTTGTAGTCTTGTGCTGGTGCTCCATATGGCCCATCGATTAGCACTCTTGGGAATCTGTACATTTCAGTCATCAATCGAACATATTCAGCAATCTATTGCTTTTCCTTTGTCATAAGCTAAATGTTTAAATTGAGGCACAACCTTGTTCATAAAGTTTAATCCATCATATAAAAATCAAACATTTACACAAGTGTTTAAATGAATATCTAATTTTCTTTTAAAATAATCAAGTAAGGGTTAAACTTTTTGAAATTAAGTGCTCTACTAAAACTTTTTAAATGGAGCATATCAAGTTCCAAATTATGATTTTACTTCTTTTTTTAAGTAATATATGATTCAACTGACACCTGTTCTATTCTAAACATGTCGACATTTACTTAATTTTGATTACAATTATTAAGTTAAAAGTACATGAAAAACTTTTATTCAAGTTTATATAATCATTCTGAAAATTATAATTATTATGTAATCCCTAAAATGTTAAACCCAATAATTTGAGCTACAGTGGTATGAAAAAGAAGTAATGTACAGCTAGAGATGAAAATGACTATATATATATTATTCTGTTGGTAGGGACATCCACTTTCCATCAAAGGAGGTTTGTGACTGCCACTATCTAACAAGGTGAAATATCCAAATTTTCTTCATTGGCATGTAGCATGAGTCAAAGGTTTTGATTGCTAATTTTCAACAACTTGATGCTATTGTTTTTGTGATATGGAGGTGATTTGTAAGTTACGTGAGATAGGCAGGCAGGGATAAAATATGGCCCCGTATTTCAAGGAGAATAGACAAACAACGAATATAGCATTGCTAAAACACTGAATGGGCACCATGAACATCTTCGCAAATGCGTCAAGTGGACAATTGTTGTATTTTTAATTTTAATTTTTAAATAAATAAATTTTGAAGATTTTATGTATGAATATATATATATATATATATAAATCAAATAGACCTAAAAAGCTTTAAAAAAATCATTCTCTTTTGTACTTTTATTTTCAAATTATATATATATATTTTAGAAATATTAAATTTTACAACTTATTAATTAAAATTCCTTTTTCAAGAGATACACGGTTAGCAAAATTCTTAAATTTTAAGTATATATGCATAAAGTTTATATATATTAAAATTGATAGATTATCTATTTTACAAATATATAAAAATCAATTTTAAATTAAAATTTTATCTCTTTAATATATAAAGTAAAAGATATATAGAAGAAGTATGGTATAAAATTATTTTAAATAATAGTATTACAATCTCTTCATTTTATATTCTTTTATTTTATTTAAACCTAAATTAATAAATATTAAAAAATAGTATATTCCTTTTTAAAAATTATTTTATTATATTCTTTGAAAATGTCTAATGTGATACTTGAACTACCAATATGCATTTTATTATGGTACTTGCACTTTCATAAAATGTCCAATGTGGTACCCAGTGTTAACATTGTTAGTGAGTTGCTAAACCAGCCAATTAAAAATCCCGCATGGGTAATATTAGATGATGTGAAAAACTAAATCAAACAAAAAAAATTAAAGTAAAGTAAATAAATAAATAAACATATGATTATTATTATTTATTTAGTTTTTCATATCATATTATATTACCCATGTAGATTTATCGATTTGGAAAAAAATCTACATGTCGATTTTTTATTGGTGGTTTAGTAATTCATTACGATGTTAACATTAAATACCTTAATAGAACACATCTTGATAGTTTTAAAGTACAAGTACCATAATAAAATAGATATTGATAATTTAGGTACCACATTGAAGTGCTAGTATCAAATATGACATTATGTCAAAATTTTATTAATATGATGTTAAAATATGTTTCAAATAAAAAATTAGTAAAATAGTTACCGATTAAGTAAATGATGAAGAACATAGTAGTAAATAATATCTAACCAATTAATCACATAAAAGTAAAATGTAGTAATAAATAATTTAATACACAAACAAAAGATATTATGAATAAAATAATAGTAAATGATATATAACATAAAATAATAATTGATAATAGAAAATAATAGTAAATTTTAGAATTACGAATATAAAATTTTATATGTCTTATTTATTAGTACAAAAGTTATATTATTTCTGTGATCAAACTTTATAATACCTAATTGATTATATCAAAAGTTATAATTAAAAAATTAATTTTACAATTAAATGATGAATTATATGTTTTAAAATCGTCACATCAAAGTCATAAATAATAAAAATATAAAAATATTTATATATTCATTTTTTATATTTATTTATATTTTGAAAATATATATACCTCTTAATGATATTTATATAAAAATTACTAAATTAATTTATCATAATATCACATGCTTGTGTAGGTCATAAAACTATTATATATATAGGCATAATGATTTTTGACCCTTTAATTTTATAAAAAAATCATTTTAACTCTTTATTTTATTTTTGTTGAATCACTCCAAAATGGATAGGAAAATTAATATATATTAAATTTACTGGCATGGCATACACATGAATTGTCATGGGATGCCATATTAGTAATTAATTGATTTTTAAAGTAAAAATGATAAAATTATTTAAAAATAAAATCATTAAAAATGTAAAATATATTTTTAAAATTTTAAAAAATTAATTAACTATTTATATAGCATACACGTAGACTACCACGTTAATAAAATTAACAAACGTTGATTTTCCATCCATTTTAGAATGATTTGATCAACAACAAAAATTCAAGGACTAAAAGAGAAATATATAGATATATATATATATATATATATTGTAAAACTAGAATGTCAAATAAGTCAATATTATATATACCTATATATATTTATATATATTATGCTAAGGGTGCATGGGGTAAAATATAGAGCATTATGCAATAGTGGACCAGCTGGGTTTGTGATGGGGACGTGAACAATTATGTGCCTAGATTGCATCAATTTGGCATATCCTTGTTAGACTATCTCACATGAGATTGTCACTCATTCTCAATTCAGCCATGCTCCCTCACTCCTCTTATCAATGTTTCAACTATTCCTCAGAATTGGGTATACTATAATTCACTTGCTCTCCTTTAATTATACCACCACTAAAACAAGCAAATTTGTGTGCTAACTTTTCAGCTAACTCTTATTCACTGCATGTTAAATTATTAGACCCCTACTTTAATGCTTCATCAACACCATTAGTTAAGTTCAGAGATACTTTTTCCTGGTATCAATCTCAACTTACTCTGGGTTGTTGTTTCCTTGCAAGCAATCGGCTCTAAGGAGGCCACTTTTGCCATTAGTAGGTTGTTTACACACCTGGAACGGCATTTTCCGTGATTAAATTTTATGGGTTTTTCATCGAAAGAAAAGAAAAAAAAAAAAGTCATATGGGTTAGGTAGGAACTTGGGTATTAACAAAACTAATCTAATCTAAATGTTGGAAAATAGAGGTAAGGTAAGAGAAGTTACTTTTGAAAATACAGTCCTGAGTTGTCCCGTCCAGTCACCAAGTGTCCTAATATGAACACTCACATAGTCATCTCCCGGTGCAGAAGTAATGGAAAATGGGTGCCTGTCTCCATGTGAGAAAAAATGGTCAGGCTTGAGTCAATACAATTACGGGCTAAGAAAGCTCTTACCATTCAAATGGCGACACAACATCGCAATTAACAAAAATGTATTGTCCACTCTTGTATCTAAATCCACGGGGCCTTGACATGTGAAGTGCTAGTACATTTCCAGGATAAACAGCAACCTATTAAGTTTTCAACAATACAACTATAATGGTCATACTGGGATTCAAACTTGAAACTAGTTTTATAATCAATTAAACTAAATTTGCTTACCTTTTGTATGGTAACAGCCTCGATGCTTGATCTAAGCAATCTTGTCAATCTTTCACATATATATAGGAAAACTGGAATTGCCAAGTACATCCAAGTCTGTCATTTCCAAAAAGGGAAAGAAAAGTGAGTTTTTTGTTTAATGTATATTGAATATCTGGAATTTAAAGTGATTATATTCATTGCTTACTGTTTTCTTGTACCATTTCTTGGTCAAGAAGAGCTTGATTCCATGCGCGATGAGGAGAGTATAAACAATGACAAATAAATGGTGAGAATACCAGAAGGCATTGAAGCCAGTGAGCTTGTTTAGAGGCTTTGGAAGCTTCATCCTACCCCGCCTGAACATAGGCGTGGCGAGCGTGAAAGCAAAGGCCATTAAAACCACCATTATAACCCCAGTTACCCCTTCAATATGCTTCACAAAATGCCAGTAGCTCTTGGCTTGTTCTCCAACATATTTTTCAATTGGTTCATACTCATCAGGTGTGGCATGAAGCAGTCTGGGAAAATCACATGCCAAATGGGAAATCCCATGTATGCCAACCCCAATTGAAATTCCAACTGCAATTACCTGTAATGAAGCAATCAAATGAACCCCATTCATTCAGTTCTTAATACCAGAAAACATGTTCCTTGTTACCTTATGGAAGTTGAGGTTGTCATCAAAAGGAACAACAGCTCCTAACTTGGTCTTGTTCCTTAACCAGGTTATGGTGTTACGACAGACTGGTAGCAATATCAAAGCCATGTTCAATTTAAGTGTCTCAGCGGCACCTTTGGCAAAGCAAACACAATGCCCCATTACTTCAAACACATCTTCCCTCTGTCGATACTCGATATATTTGTATGTAAACAGACCACACATGGCCCCAATCCAGAGGGCCATCACCCACACTCTCTGCCAGTTATCTAGCAAGAAATACATGGTGTCTCGGTAGAATCTCCTCACTGGGTTGTAGTCATATGTAGGCTTAAGCTTCTGGCTTAGCATTTGGCTAAGGTTCCGGCTTTCTCCTCTTACAGATTGGTCTGGTCCTTGCAACAGGAGCATTTCCAGATTGTGTATCTGCTTAAAATGAAAAAATCCTGGTCACTGAAATGAAGCCAAAATGTAATGGTACTCGGACTAGCTTGAATTTACCATGATGAATCCTAGGTTGTCAGGGTCTAATTCTTCCATAATCAAGGCTGCATATTCCTCAGCTTGTTTCTGGATGTTTGAGAGTTTGTTTGCAGAGGCACTGAGACTGATAATCTGTAAAAGTAAGTCAAGAGTGAGATATAAATTATATGGTCAGCTTTCTTGAATTTGCTGCAATTAAGGTCCCATACCTCTTTAACTTCCTCCTCAGTAATTCTTCCATCTGCATCTTTATCCACCCTGCAACTCGAGGTGCATGATTTATTGATAAAACAATTAATCTAAGAAAAGTTAACAAAAAGAAACGGCAAAATTTACATGTCAAAGAAAGTTTGAAGCCTGGCATCGAAGCTTTGATTCGAGATCTGATCCCAAAACTCTTTGAGGTGAGCCTTATCAATGGAATCAAATTGAAGGTTTCGTTTTCGAGCAAGAGCATCAAACAACTGCCCAGCAAATTCCTTTGACTCCATTCCTGCAATTGCATTTGAAGCACGTCTGCAACTATTTAGTCCAAAACTCAATAGTTTAGATTTGGATGTTGATTATTATTTCGAAACCTACCTATGCATTCGCCAAATCGTGAACGAGGCAAAACTCCATTGTTAGAAGCAGAAATTTCATCAAACAGCTTCTCCACAGCAACCCATCCATGTCCACAATCAGTCTTGCTTATAAACTTAAGCCCCTTTAGAGCATGAGCTACTGCAGACTTTGTCCTATCAAAGCGAGAAGGCTTCTTGGATAACGATGTTAAGCGCTTCAATTCTTGTCCCACTTGCTTAATCTTTGCCGAAGCATTCCTCACCATTGATGAACCCACGCTAGATTTCTTCTCAAGACCTTTAGCCAGCAAAGTTAGCTCAGCGTCGTCTTGCAAATCATCTCCATTTGTTGCCTTTAGACTGTGAACCGCCACGGAATCATCGCCAACGTCCAGGGTAATCTCAACATAGTCATCGCCTTTGGAAGAACTTGAGCCGGGGAGGTTAAACCGGGAACCTTTCCGCCCTGCCCTTTTGTTCAAAGAGCCACTCAATGGACCGATATGGGGCACTTTATCGGTTCCTAAAACCTCTTTGCCAGAATGATGATGGTGATAAATTCCATCATCTGAACTCATTTTCTGCATGTAACTTGATTTCAATTCTCCCAGTTAGCTCAGTAAACAGAATGAAAACTAGAAGAAAACATAGACAATTATCACAAATCTTTTAATTGGCTACTTGTCTCTGCATGTGAAGGGAGCAACCAAAGTTTGTCAATATATACAGAGCTCACGGTAAAATCTTCAACAAGGGTCGACAAATGAAGGTTTTAGTTTGACCAGGCACTCATAGTGCTCCGTAATGGAGGTTCAATGTGTCTTTGAGTTATTATCAGTCGACAATGATCTTACATGTGCTTGAAACACTAGCTTAAGACCAATAGTTTAAAAAATTTCTTCCTTTTTTGGGTGGGGTGGTGGTTTAATGTTATTATTTGCATCCATTATTGTCCTCGACTATTTGGGGGGTAAATATGTGGGTTGGGATTTTGCTTTTTTGGATTTAAGTTTTTCTTTTTGAATTATTTTAGATTAGGATATTTTTAAGTTTAATATTTTTAATTTTTTCGATTTTTTATTTTAATAGGAATATTTATGTTTATAAAATATGTATACAAATTTCATAAATATAAGTAATATTATCATATGGTATGAATATGAATTTTATATTCAATATTTTTTATTTATATATAATATTTATTATAGTGTAAATTAGTAATATATGCCATTTTTAGAAAATAATTAAGATTTTAAGCCATTTTTTTATATTCAGAGAAATAAATTGATTTTGAAAGAAAAAACAGAAAATACATCTTGCAAGAAGCGCTTTTTTGCTAACGTGACTGAAAATGCATTTTTTTTAATAACTTGATTTATAAACTCCTTTGGTCAAATGGTTAAATGTTATTGGTTTTATTTTTGAGTCTTGGTTTGATTTTTCCCTACTAACATTTGTATTTTCTTATTTCATGTTGTTTTAAACTTTTTTAATTTTAACTAATAAATATATTATTTTCAAGTTTTTAAATTCATCTTTTTATTAATAACTCTTTTATTTTATATAAATAAATATGTATTATATAATAAAATATTATTTTTTATATATTGTTATGTTAAAATATTTTTAAATAATAACTCCTTTAATTATATATATATATATATATGTAATAAAAATAATTTTGATTTTATAATATTAGAATTTACCATACCCACAATGTAGGAGGAGAAAATAAATATTTATTATATAAAGAAAAATATATCAAACAAATTAGTTTAAAATAAAATATATTTTAAAAAATAATAAATAAAGGAGTTATTAATTAAAATATTTTTAACATAATGATATACATAATATATCTTATTATATAATTACATATTAATTATTTTATTTATATAAATAAAAGAGTTATTGACTATCAAGGTGAATTAAAAAAGTTGAAAACAATATATTTATTAATTAAAACATTAATTAAAAATTTAAAACATGAAATAGAAAAAGATTCGAATACGTGACTCAATATATTTAATCATCTAACAAAAAACTAATTATGTCAAATTAGTAAAGAAAAGCATTTTGTAAAATGAGTACTCTCTTCAAAATCAACCTATTTCCCTAAATTTGGAAAGAAACTGCTTAAATCTCTAATTAATTTTTAAAACGGCTTTCTTTTTTTCTAATTTACCCCTATTTTGTGATATGTAAATGAATTTTGTATGAAATATTTTTTATTTATTTACCTGCAATATGTATGATCATATGATATGCATATAATTTTTGGGCAAGCCACACAAATAGTCATTTAACTATAAAAAATTTATTTTAGGTACCCAAAATAAAAAAATTTACAATTTAAGCACCCACATTATATAGTTTGGTCATTTTGATCACTCCCATTAAACCACAAAAGGCAAGCTAATGTGGCAGTTAAAAAATCGTAAAATAATAAATTTAGCTCTCAATTTTTACATATGATAGCGATTTAGTTATAATTTTAAAAATTAATCCTCAAAATTTACAAATGGTCTCAATTTTATCCTAATTCTAAAAGTTCAAAAGAAATGTATAAAATTTAAATTTTATATTAATATTAATATTAATAATAATAATAAATAAATTTCATTAATAAAGGTTACAGTAACAACTAGTCGAAGATGTGATGCTCAGAATATATTAATAGCGGAAAGTGAGTAGTGAGTAATCCATAAATGGCAAATGTAGATTAATCTGTAAATTTTGGTGTTAAGGAATTAGGGTCTCATAAGCTAAGAAATCGAAGTATTCAATATAAACATCCAGATATGAGCTAATATTTTGAACACCAACCTCAACTATTATTTTGTGTTTAATTTTATGTAAGATTTATAGTGATAGAATTTATGGGTTCTTTTTAGCACCCTTTTTCTCTTACTTTTACTTATAATTGATGCAAATTTCAAATATATGGATTTCTAATTGACTCATTTCCATGCAAGCTTCCATTTGTTCTCCATTGGGTGTAAGCAATCTTTCATAAGAGTATTCTTAGTAGGCCGTTTCAAAATCAAAGCATCCTGCCCTGCTCAAGCATTCGGTGTTGGGATGCGTGCAATATAAGAAATGATATCATTATCCAAATAATTCCAACTACCATCACCAGTCCTCACCTCCCTGAGAGTAAAAGAACCACCAATAAGAGTAGTGTTATGAAAAAATTTAATCAAATGACCAAGCTCCGTGATCCAGGTATCACCCATTGATCAAACCTTAGCAAGGGATCTCCAAACAAAAAAACACTTACCTCTCTAAATATCTACCGAGTAATTTTCTGTAAACTTACTCATAAAGCAGATAATATCCCAATTTAAGTAAAAATGACTCATTTTGTTCCTTGAGACGTCGAAGACCTAATCCCCCATGAGAGAGAAGTTGACAACAATCAATCCAATTAACCAAGGCTAACTTATGACCAGCTGCAAAACTCCGGGAAAATTTCTCAACTTTAAGATGTTATTAAAAAATTAATTAATTTAGCTACTAAATAAAAAAGATTCCATAAATTGTATTTCGATTTAAATAACAATCACTTTTTTGGATTCTTTAAATTGTTATTATTTTTTAAAATGATATGTGAGTAAATCCTTATTTTACCTAATCAATTTTAATATTGTATAAGTTTTTTTATTACTTAATGTAATTTCAATATTTATGTGGAATGGAAAATAATTTATGAACATGTTTTTTTGCAAAATTTAATGAAATTTGAAGGTTACGAATTATATTTTAAAATAAAGTTTTTAATAAAAATAAATATATAGTTATTTATGTTTATGGTTAAAAATTTTAAAACATGTAACATAATTGTTGAAACCAATATTATAAAATTATTTTCTATGTAATTTTTATACATAAAGGCATAAGTACTGAATTTTTTAAGTTTTAATAAGCTTAATAATAATATTTAAATAATAAGAGTCAATACATACTTGTTATGAACTTTAAATTTGGAAATATTTAATTGAATAAAATGTTTAAGAGACTAAATGTTGGAATTAAAAAAACAAGGAAGTAAACTTGATTCGATTCGAAAAAATCGAAAAAAATCGATTTTTGAGTTAAAAGAATCAAGTTATTCGAATTAATCGAATTATTCGAGTCAACTCGAATTTTTTTCTTCAAATTTAGAGTTCGTATCGAGTTTGGTTTTTGAATTCGAATAACTCGAATAAATAGAATATCAAACTATAATATTTTACATTTTTACCCCAAACTCTCAAACTTCTTTACTTTCCCCCAAAACTTTTACTCCTTCCCACTTTCTCCTCAAAATTTTTACTCCTCTCCCATCCCACCCCCCTTCCCCCCCAAAAAAATTTGCTCTTTCAACCCCCAAAACTTTTTACTTTCCCCCAAAACTTTTACTTCTCACCTTTTATCCCCAAATCAAAAATTAAAATCATCCAAAAAATCCCTAAACCTAAATAGTAATAATTTTATTTATATTTACTATTTATATTATTAAATTAAATTTAAAATTTTTACTATTTATATTATTGAATTGTTTAATCATATTGAATCTTTATAATTTTTATTAAATTTGATTTATTGACGATGCTATAAAATATTTGTGTTAAAATTTTATGTTGGTACCAATTTCACATTTTATCTTTAAGATAACTTTTATTAAAAATCACATTTTTTTATATTTAATATACTTTTTAAATTTTAGAATACAAGTGGCAATAATCGGAAGATAATTGAAGCAACTAAGCAAGCAAAGAAGCTAACTTGTGTATAAAAGATTAATAAATAAATTATGAGGGGATGAAAGTTAATAACAAATTTGATTACGGTGGTTGATAGTGGTTATAAGGACCCAAAATCATTTTTTTAATTTAACTCTAACAAATATATTCTATTCGATTAGATTCGAATTCCATTACACTCGACTCAATTTGAGAAAATTTCAAATCAAGTTAGGATAATAAAATAGGATTCGTCAAAAACTCGAAATTTTTTCATTCGATTCGATTCGATCGAACGCTCACCCCTACATGGAAGTGCTGATATTGTAACGTTGGAAACGCAGAGGGACCTACTAAGGGAATTAAACCCAAACTTTTATATATAAACGCTATTTTAGGTGGATTGCTGAGTGGGAAAGTGTATAATGAAAACGCAGACTGAGAGGTAATAAGGACTATTAATTGAAAAATGGGAATTAAGTGAACTAATTCAAAATTATGTACGGATTGAGTTGGGAAATTTAAAGGTAATCAATGTAAAATAATAACAAATTTGACTATACTTTTCCTGTTCTGTATTTTGCTATATTGTATAAAAAAAAGTTATTAGTTATATGTATAAAAAAGTTAGTATTTACCGATAGGTGGTTGGGTATAAGGATAAGACATATTGCACTTTTTAGGGGAATGTAGATTCAAATCTTGAATATAACATTTTTGGGAAGATCAACAGCCACGAACCCCGAACATGAAAAAAATAAACATGCATAATATATATAAAAAAAAGTTAGTATTTACTTTTTGTCCACAAGCTTGATTAGAGATGTCACTTAATTTACTATAAAAATAAAAAAGAATTATTTCTTCATTTAATATTTTCAAATTTGGATGTTAATATTTAGAGTTTCAATAGTTTCACAAAAGTGGTGCCTTCATGAGCTATTTCGAGAATGGTCCAAGCCTCATGAGTAGAATCTACACACCATTGAATATTACATTCAAGGTCTTTGAGTAGTAATTGGTTGATTTGCTTTCGTTAGTGATTTCAAGTTTGATATTTGAACTCCGTTAATTGAGTATGTGGTCCCCAATCTAATAAAACAACCTTCCAAGCAATTTCATCAATTGATTTTATGAAGGCTCTCATACATGTTTTTCAATAGGCGTAGTTAGAGCCATCAAGCATGGGTCTCAAGATTGTTGTTTCTTCCATCTCTTGAGCAATTCAATGCCAAGATCTTTAAGTGTTTAGCTCTGACATCACTAGAGAATTCATTGAAGTTGATTGTTAGTTGCATTTTCAATTGTAACTAGATGAACAATGAAAAGAGTAAAATAGAGATGAACATAGAAATTATTTATGTAGTTCGAAAGCTTTTTCTACATTTATAGGGTCTTCGAAGAGAGTATTCCACTATCAATTTGCAGTACAATATGTTATTTAAAATCATTATGGTATTAAATAATAAAAGCTTCTATTAGAATATTATACATCGACTAGGGCATGAATATTTCATAATTGAAATTTATTCATTTGATATTTGTGAACATTTTTAATACATATATTAAATATATTTTCTAAATATCAATAAATCTGAGCAACACGTCGAAACAAATTAGCACACACCAGTTCTAATAGAAAAACCAAACATCCATCAATTTTCTTTGCCAAGCATTAGATGTTCTCAGGGTGACAATTTGAATGGCAGATTCAAATATCCAATTTATTTTTTTTTATAAAATTGGATATCGGGAATTTGACTTTTATTTAGAGTTGAATTTTAAAATTATTACCTATTGCGGATTTAGAGCGAATGGGACAAATATTCTGTATATACATTATCCAAATAAATATATCCGAATCTAATGATTATAAAAAAAGCATATTCTAATTTCGATTTTTGCGGATTTGAATATTCGAAAAATGAATAGAAATTTTGAAATAAGAAATTTTTATTAATTTGGATATCATATGATTAGTAATATTTGATTCATATTCGAATTTGAATAATGATATTTAGAGAAATTTATAAATTAGAATTAAAAATAAATGAAACATATATGTGGATTAAGATTCCATCATATTGAGTCATTTTGGGAGCATAAGCGTTTTATTACTGAAAGCCGAATAGGCCCAATGCCACCCCGTTGTAACGGCCAGCAAAGCCCCAAAACAAATTTATGAAATAAAAATCAAGTAAGAAAGATCGTATAAATTACTCCCCCTTTAACTGCAACTCGAAGAGTTTAGCTTCTGCGGCTAAATTCGCCATTAAAGCCCTTCTGCTCTCATCTACACTCCTGCTCTCATGGCCAAGCCTTCCCAGCCTTTCCTCCAACTCAATTCCCTCCCCTCCATCAACCAAGAACCTCTTCCATCGCCGCTGTCCCTACCACCGCCGGAACCCCTTCTTCAACCGTTAGCGGTTCTCAAAACCGAACCGGAACATCAACAACAACCGCCATCACCACCACCACCACCGCAGCAACATGGGAAACCCCATTTCTTGAAATCCATGGACGACCTTGCCTCCCTCTCCTCCGCAATCCACGCTTTCCAATGCAGATTCGACGACTTAACCAAACACCTCGATTTCATCAACCAAGCCATCGACTCCAAATTGTATGAACCGCAACAACAAAAACTCCCAGAAATTGAAACCCAATCCCCGCCCAAAGCAACGGAGACTGATGGTGAAACGGAGAAAAAAGGACCCGACACAGCTTCTCCTCCGAAATCCTCGCGTTCTGAAATTCAAAGCCTCTGCGGGACGATGTGTAGTAAAGGACTTCGCAAATACATTGCCACCCATTTATCGAACGTTGCTAAGCTTCGAGAAGAAGTTCCTGAGGCTCTAAAGCTTGCCCCAGAACCCGCCAGATTGGTTCTTGATTGCATTGGGAGGTTCTTTCTACAAGGAATAAAGGCTTATGATAAGGACTCGCCCATGATTCCGGCAAGGCTAGCTTCGGTTTTGGCTTTGGAGTTTTTCCTTTTGATGATGGGAGGGTTTCACGCTGAAGGTAAGGTTAAGATTGCGGGAAACCTTAAGGCAGAAGCGGAGAATGGAGCCATTGCGTGGCGAAAGAGGTTGATTAATGAGGGTGGATTGGCTAAGGCCAGTGAAGTTGATGCTAGGGGCTTGTTGCTTTTCGTTGCTGGTTTTGGGATTCCAAAAGTGTTTCGGATTGAGGACTTGGGGAATTTGCTGCGCTTGTGTAATCTCAGGGCTATTTCGGATGCCTTAAAGGCCTCTCCCGTACTCCCTGATAAAATGCCTGGTATTTGCACGTTATTGCTTATAAAGTTGTGATTTTGATGGATGGAGCGTCATTGTTCTTATATAGTAGTTAAAAAATGTATTTTGACGCCTGCTTTTTAGTTTTCAAAGTATGAAGGCTTAATCTGTTCAAGGAGTTTGAATTTTGCCATAGTTTTATGTATATTATGATCCCATAGGTTCGTGGTGGAGTGGAGTGGAGTTTTTAGCAAATGAATTATGAACTACCATTTTAACTATAAACTTTATATTCTTTGTTTTTGAGCCTTAGAATCTGTTTTCAGCCGTTGGCCTGCTCTGAGCTACCCCAAGATTTTGTTATATTCATGCCTGGAGATAAGTAAATTACTCTATCATTTAGATGATGTTTGGTCTTACTTCATATAGCTAGAAGATTTGGTTTCTAAATGAACTGCGATTCCTACATAATGAATTGGTGATCTCTGTTAATGGATAGAGAATGTTAAGGGTTTGGAGGAAGTTAGCTGCTAGTTAAATGGTGGATTTTTCGAATACAAGTGGGGTCTAGAGAAAGAGGCTTTATTGGTCCGTGTATATTAGGTTCTGTAAACTTCTTTTTGCTCATGATGTCTCTGTTATTATAGTGCAAGACTTCCTTATTTGAATCTTCTTGATGTTATGAGAGTTTCATGATATTGAGGGGGCAGCAGGGCTATGTGCTCAATGGCCTTTTCTTGTAGAAAAAAATAGTTTGGAAGAATGTATTTAACCTTTCAAAGGAGAATTCTCATAGAAATTGGGCATCCTTTTCTTTATCATATAAAGGCTGTGATGAACTAAATATGGCTGCATCTGATTTGTAATTGATATGATTATTATTAATAATTTTTTTCATTGGGAGTCGGGATGGATGGTATTGGGTCTTATGATACTTTTGTCTGCTTTAGATATCATAGAGGTTATGGCGAAGAATGGAATGCATGTTGAAGCTGTTGATGTTGCTTCCATCTTTGGGCTTGAGGATAAATGCTCCCTTAAGAAAATTTTGACTATATTCTTGCAAGAGTCTGCAAAATCATTCAAGAGGGCAAAGCAGGAAGCACAAAATTCTCCCTTTGCACTGGTATTGTCCTTTTAATCTGCTGTCACACTATCGTCATGTATACATTACTTTATATTGCATTGATCTTATCATCACTTTGCAGAGAATGGCTAATGAAAGACAATTAGATGCTTTGAAATCCGTAGTCCGATATTCAGAAGATTGCAGTAGTGATGTAGCAAAGTTTCTTGGTTCGTGGCAAATTGAAGAGAAGATAGTCAAGTTGGAAGAAGAAAATGCTGAACTGCATAAAAGGATAGAGGAAAGGAAAATGATACCAAAGAGAAAACTGGATGAAATGGGGTCCTCGAGTAGGGTTAAGAGTCAAGAAATGAAACGTTCACGGTTTGCCACCATAGGGTCACCCTTGCCTAATTCTTCTCATGTCAATGGGTTGCATGAGCAACTTGCTACTAGTCTCACTGAAGGCATGAGGTTGTACGAAAGTGCTATTTCTGGTCGTGTCGCCACTAGTTATCCTGCTGCATCAGCTGTACCACATGGACTAACTGTTGGTTCTTTACCTCGAAATGGAGTTGCCCAGATGGTAGGAATAAATGGTGTTGGAAGCAGCAGTATGATGACGAGCATAGGTGCCATCTCAAGAAGTTCTTATTCCAGGGCTCATGGGGAGATTGAATTCAATAAGGCTGAGCAAACGATTAGTAGTGCTCTGCCATATGGAGGACGGCGACAACACTCAGGTGGGCAATCCGCCACATCCATGAGATTCGCTAGTTTATACGGGTCATCAGCATCTATAGAAGGCTTTGTTGGTTTGCCCGATACTACTGACAGGACATCAGCAGATCTATATCGGTTTGCTGATTCTATAGGGGAAAATGAGCCTTACAGCAGTAACTCTCACCGGTCTAGCACATTGCCAAATGTTGCGCCTGTCCATCAGTCATCCTATATGTATTAGTAAATAATAGTACCTAGTTGTGTCTTTCATTTTACTTAATAGATTATAGAGAGAAAGATTAAAATCCTCTATGTTCTTTTTGTTCCTTTCGAGCCAGGAGGATACTTAATCTGATTACTTGTTTATATTTATCGCAATGAAGGCAATTTGTTGAACCGGATAAGCCAATGTTATTGTTTTGTGTTCAACTTGGATTGTCAGAGGAGTTTGTTGTTTGGAGAGGTCGAACTGTCGTACTGGTTGGGGTCATGGATCACCATCTTCTGCGAAAAGGCATGTAAAGGCCAACGGCTGCCATTTCTTTTCTTGAAACACCATTTGGTACTTTTTAATAATCAAAACGACTTTGCGTTGTTTTGATTCCAGTTTCAAGCAATACTTTCGGAGGAAATCCCAGAATCATCACTTTCAATGTCTTCCGTGCCTTTGCAGTTGTCCGGATTTCTCAATGGAAGCACCATTGAAGTTGAGGGTGACACTGGGAATTTGCAGTTCTCTTTCAAATTCAATATCCTGCATAACAAATACTCGCCCCATAATCAAACTCACTCCCGCTTTCCGAGTTTGAATTCCATGGAGAATAACATGTCTTGCCGGAATTCAAGTTCCTCTTCCTATCAAACTCCCAAAAGAGGTCAACAAATAGAAAATCAGACTCTAGAGAATGAGAACCATGGGGTTGAACTTGAAAATAACGTAGAGTCAGAGACAAGTAAGAGAGGGAGTATAATGACAAGGCTAAGGAGTGGGGCGATATCTCAGGTGAAGTACAGTTGCCCTCGGATTTCTGGTGAGAAACCTAGTAGGACAATGAAAGAGAAGAGGAAAAAGAAGGAAAGGGCAGACATTGTGCTCGACAAATTGCTTCAAAGGCGTACTTGTCCTGTTAAGCCATGCAATTCCTATGTATTCTTTGTAATGGCCAGTTGGGATTCGGTTCAATCTTCTTCTTTCGGTGACGCAAGCAAAAGACTGAGCCAGAAATGGTGCAAACTTCCCCGTCAGCACAAGAAGGTTCTGCTTTTGAAATCTCTCTCAACTCGCATGCTAACGATCATAATGTTGTTTTGCAGCTATCATTTAACTCTCCGCTCTCAATCGTATGTTTGCAGATATACGAGGACATAGCTCTAAAAGATAGCGCAAGGTATAAGAGACAGTGCATGCTTTTGAATTGCAATGACCAGGACGTGCTCAAGGCATAAATCTCACAAGACAAGGACACAGTACCAAACAGGATATTTGAGATGAGTAGTTGTTTTGATTTCTGACATTTTTATGTATGGGAAGACATTTAAATTCACTTTGATTTTAATATAAATATTTTAGATATTTAAATTTATTCCCAAAATTTAGGTTAACATGTTTTTTTTAAAAAATTTATTATCGCTTCCACTATATGACTATCTAGATTTATTATTTTCATCTTTGGAATAAATCGATCTACCATGCTTTCAGCAGGATTACTTTCATTTATTCTAATAGATTATCTTATTGAGACTTTAATTCAAATCAAAATATTAATTGGTATATAACATTTGGTTATTCTCATTAGGTCAGTAAATACATTTAATAGTTAACTTGCAATAAAGTGAATTATTTTTTGAACTTCTAGTTCTAATTACTTTCTACGATGATCTATGTTGACACCATTTTTTTGATAAAAAACGGGTTGACTTGGACTTTGAAAAAGAAAGCGAAAATGGGAGTCGCCACCAATCCTTTTTTATGAGGTGTGATCGGGTCACCTCGTAAAGCGGTTGTTTTTAATAAACGATTTAGATTTTATTAAAACAACGATTTTGGTCCACGAAATTCAGAAACACAGGTTCGGGAGTCGATTACGCACGAGGAAGGGTTAGCACCCTCGATACGCCCAAAATTGGTACCTAGTTGATTAATTAGTGTCCTTGAGTCGAAAATTAAAAGCTCGAAAAGAATTTAAAAATACGATCCTTCTTTATATTGCGTTATTTAAAAATGTTTTAATTAAATCAAAAATAGAAAATACCTCCTTATCTCAAAGTAACAAGATGTCACACCCAGTAAGTTAGGACCCGACATCTCATATTTTGAGAGTAAGTTTGCATTTCACTTTTTATTTAAACCTCATTTATTTTAATTTTAAAAGGATATTCGGTTACTTAAAATCAACGAGAAAAATCGAAGCTCAGTAAGTTAGGGCACGATTTCTCGAATTTTCTAAATATAGAATATTGCCTTTATTTTTTGAAATTTTATGTGTTTGAAATTTAAAATGATATTTTGCTATTTGGGTTTAACGAGAAAATCGAGACCCAGTAAGTTAGGGTACAATTTCTCAAATTTCTAAAATGCAAAATATTGCCTTATTTAGCAAAATTCCATTTCGAATAATAGCGGGTAATCTATTTGAAGGTAAGCATTTGTTTTGTTTGGAATAAAATAAAGTAACCTAAGTTGGATAACTATGTCGGAGTTTAATTTACAATATGATAACGTGAAATAACAATATAATAATAAACATGGAATAATGATACATAGATAATTATGCAAATGTATGACAATAGTATGAAGATAAGAGTAAACTAATTATGGTACACACAATGACAATACACACTCAACATACATTATTTGAATACTAGTATTAAAATTTAAAGACGAATGAATTAAGTAGCATATAACAATTTCAAAATGAGTAGCATAAAACAAATCGAACAAATAAAATGTAAAATAATTTTAAAAAAGATATAAGTGAGCTTTGAATAAATAGTATGGAAAAGAAATTTAAAATCAATTATATACAAAATAAATTTTAAAAATATTATGTATGAAAAATTTTAAAATAAATAATATCTGTACACATAAAAGCTTAAAATAAGACAAATCTTAAAATAGATAATAAATAAAACAAAAAAACAGATAGTAGTTGAAAAAGATACAAACTGGTTTAAAATAACTAGCATATATAACATATTTTAAAATGAGACAAAATAATGTATAAAGTATTAAATCTATAAAAACATGAAATAAGTAAAAATAAAGAAGTTTGGAAGCGATCGGTATAAAGAATTTCACAATAAATGGCAAGAGAAACAATTTAAATTACATAATACATATAAATTTGAAATAAATAAAATATATAAAAGACTTGAGATAAATACTAGTCAATCTAAAATAGTTTAAAATAAAATAATATATAAAAGAAAATCTTAAATAATAAAAGAAACAGTTAAAAAAATACAAAAATGGTGTTAAAAGGTTAAGGATGCGATTGAAATCATAATAAAATAAAGGGGCATAATTAAAAGTTTAAAAGAAATGGAGCAAGGGATTGAAATGATAAGCTCTGAGGACACAAGGGACTGACTGTGAGAATTTCCCATCCCTTATGCGCATCATTGGAACAAGCGAAAACTTATGTGGCCAAAATTAAGTAAATGGAAAAGTGCATCGAATGTGCCCCAGAATTGGAAGGACTAATCGCGCAAAATACCCATTAGGGTAATAATAAAAGCAAAAATTTTACTCCTGCCGTTTCATTCTTTTGCAAAGAACACACAAAAAAAAATAATAATAATAAAACAAAAGGGAGACTCCTTTTCTCTGCTAGGGTTCCAAGGTTAGGAACCCCGCTGCCGTCACGCCTCCTCACTGCCCGGTGGCCGGAGCCATGCGAGGGCGCCTACTATCGGCGCATTGAAGCGCATTCAGAGGTCGAGGCTATGGAACGGGGAAACAAAGGGAAAGAGAAAAGCTTTGGCCCCTCCTTGAACCCAAGTCCGGCGACGGTGGAGGACCATCGACGGCAGGCCTAAGGGCCGATTCAGGTAGCTTCTTTTCCTTTCTTTTTTGCTATTGATTATTTTTAAGATCGATTTGCAGAAATAAAAAAAATAAATACGCAAAAGATAAGAAAAAAAATGAAGAGAAAGCAATTCAAATCAACCTTTTTAAATCTTGTTTTCTATTTTTTGATTCCAATATCTGTGTGTTCGTAAAAAAAAAATTACAATGAGAATCCTTTGGCTTTTATAGTCGTATTACACCCGTTTTATCTTCATCTTTTTGTTTTTTGCTCTTTACTTCTTTGTAATCCTCTGTTGCTTTGCATTCACTCCTCTCTGTAGGTGTCAGAGGAGGCCAACGGTGGTGGCAGAGGCATGCGCGAGGAGGGCCAGCAGATCGTGCGGCGCTAGGGCATTGGGCAGAGGCATGCGGCGCGCCCCTAGGGTTTGCTGTGCCGTTCTGCCAAAACTGTTAATGTTGCGGGCTTGGGTTAATTTGGGCTTAGGGTTTGGTTTGGGCTTGTTTGTAAATGGACTTTTTATTTTTGGGTTTATTTTTATTTTGTTATTTGGGCCCCGGGCAGAAATTGGGTCTCACAATCTAGAAAATAATAATTCATTCCAAGCAATTCATCCAATTATTATGTTTCTCCCCCTAACGTTGGAGAAGTTGTCAAAACAAAATAGTAATTGCCAACTCATATCATAATTAGATCCCCAATTTGTTCAAAATATCTAATAATAAAAGGAGATTCATGATTAATATATATTCATAACTTTCTTTGAATACTCATTTTGTGCATTATGGTGGAGTAACATGAACATATATCACACATTTAAAAATTATAAAATGGGAATTGTTTGACTTTGACAAAAACCAATCGTAATGGGGAGTATTTATCATATAACTTAATGGCACGATGTGTACAAGTGTTGATACATGTAAAATCTCATATCCTTAGACAAAAAGTTTTGTTCTCAATAGTAATGATTTAGCTACTAACTAGAGTCATTTAATCATTAATTCTATTAAACTATTTTATCTCGTATAAATAACAACCTTTGTGATAGTTATTCGTATCGACAATCTAACATATATTAATCATTGAAAGCCTTAGTAATAAATGAAAGTTTTCAAGAGAGCATTTAATAAAACTATTATGTATTTATTAACTAAATAACTGAACTTAAATAGAGAAAAGAGTCATAACCTAATTGGGAAAATAATTCCTTATTCTAATAAACTACTAAAAGATGAAATAAAATATTCCTAAAATATCTCTAAGATTTATCTACCTAAATAAGATTTATCTGTCTAAACAAATTTAAAATATATCCCCAAAATATATGGGTTTACATATTTCAACTCCCTCCCTCAAGTTGGAGCATATATATCAATCATACCCAACTTGCTTACAAGAAAATCAAAACTTGTCTTAGAGAGCCCTTTGGTGAGTATATCAGCAATCTGTTGTTTTGAAGGAACAAAAGGCATGCACACTTGGCCTTATTCAATCTTCTCCTTGATAAAGTGTCTATCAATCTCAACATGTTTAGTTCTGTCATGCTGGGCTGGGTTGTAAGCAATACTAATGACAGCTTTGCTATCACAGTACAACTTCATTAGTGAACTTATTGGTTTCCTCAGCTCTTCCATTATTCTCTTTAACCACATCATTTCACATATTCCTTGAGCCATTGATCTAAACTCAGCCTCTAGACTACTTCTTGCTACAACACTTTGTTTTTTGCTTCGCCAAGTCACAAGGTTTCCCCAAACAAATGTACAGTATCCAAATGTAGATCTTCTATCTGTTATTAAGCTTGCCCAATTTGCATCTGTATAAGCTTCAATTCCTCTTTGTTCGGATTTCTTAAAGAATAAGCCATTTTCAGGTGAACTCTTCAAGTATCTCAGAATCCGAAACACTGCTTCTTCATGTTCCTCTATTAGGGTGTGCATAAATTGACTCACTAAGCTCACTGCAAAAGCTATATCTGGCCTTGTATGTGATAAGTAAATTAACTTACCAACTAATCTTTGGTACTGTCATTTATCAACTAATTGACCTTTTTTATTTCTGAATTTTATATTTTGATCAATTGGTGTGTCAGCTGGGCGACAACTACTCATCCTAGCCTCTTTTAAAAGATTAATCACATATTTTTTCTAAAAGACCACAAGACTCTTCTTTGATCGAGCAACTTCCATTCTAAGAAAGTATTTCAAAGGACCCAAGTCTTTGATCTCAAACTCCAATGCTAGATGCTCCTTGAGATGCCTTATTTCATCTACATCATCTCCTATAAGAATGATATCATCGACATAAACTATAATAACTGCTATTTTACCTCTTTGTGAATGTTGGTAGAACATTGTGTGATCAACTTGCCCTTGTAAGTAACCTTGTTTTTTAACAACTTGAGTGAACAGTTCAAACCAAGCTCGAAGAGACTGCTTTAAACCATACAAAGATTTCTTGAGCTTACATACTCTAGTTCCAAAATTTTCTTCAAAACCTGAAGGAGGATCCATGTAAACTTCTTCTTCAAGTTTCCTATTTAGGAAAGCATTCTTCACATCAATCTGATGTAAATACCAATCAAGATTAACAGCAATTGATAAAAGAACTCTAACGGAATTTAATTTGGCTACTAGAGCAAATGTTTCAAGATAATCTATCCTGTATGTTTGAGTGTACCCTTTAGCCACCAGCCGGGCTTTGTATTTATCTAAAGATCCATCCTATTTGAATTTGGCTATGAACACCCATTTACAGCCCATTGTTTTTTCCCTACAGGTAATTTTACTATTTCCCATGTACCTTTTTTTTCAAGAGCTCGCATGTCCTCTAAAATAGCCTCCTTCCACTCAAGAACCTGTAAAGCATCTTTTACATTTTTAGGTATTTTCACAGTATTAAGACACGAAACAAAGGCTGAGTATGTTGAAACAAGGCTTTATAAGATACAAAGTTATACATGGGATATTTGACAACATTTCTAACACATTTTCTTTTAGCAATTGGAATATCTAAATCAAGAAATTTCATTGACTAGATTATGAGCTTTACCTGGGCTTTTGACAAGATCTTGCAGGTCGGATTCTTGGTGATGAATCTGGTGGATTCCACTTTTTTAATTTCGGTTTTTTCTTGAGTAAGCAATTAACTCCTTTGGTTGTTCTTTATTCTTATTATCAGACTCTACACCTTCATACTCATTTTTATTAACAACATTAACATCATTAATTTCTGTGTTAATCATAAAATTGCCTTCCCCGTTATTAGAATCCCTATGTTGTATATTCCTAATCTTTTCTTGATCAATTATAGAATCTTCCTTACTATAATTCCCTCCTTGAAGATTAGAATCAAAATAAGATTGCGTTTCAACAAATATGATATCCACGGTAACAATAATCTTCCTATCAATTGGATCATAACATTTGTAACCCTTTTTATTAGAAGCATAGCCAACAAAGACACATTTTTTTGCTCTAGGATCTATTTTACCTTGGTTGTGAAGATGAACAAAAACACTAAACCCAAAAACTCAGAGGAATAAATTTGTAATCAATTTAGAGTTAGGAAAGTTATCCTTAAAAAGACGAAAATGAGTTCTATAGTTTAGTGTTTTACTGGGCATTCTATTAATGAGATATATAGTTATTAACAAGGCTTCGCCCCAAAGATAACGTGGTACCTGACTAGTGAATATCAAGGCTCTAGTTACTTCCAAAAGATGTCAATTCTTTCTTTCTGCAATCCCATTTTGTTGTGGTGTATTTGTATAAGAGCTTTGGTGGACTATTCCATGTTTGGTTAAGAAAACACCTAATTGGTCACTAAAAAATTCCCCACCATTGTCACTTCGAAATACTTCTATTTTCACACCAAATTGTGTTTTCACCATAGCATAAAAAGATTGAAACACATTTTTAACTTCAGACTTATCTTTTAATATAAACACCAAACAAATACAAGTATGATCATCAATAAATGTGACAAACCAACGTTTTTCTGAAAAAGTTGAGACTCTTGAAGGTCCCTAAACATCACTATTAATTAACGAAAAAGGTTTGGAAGCTTTATATTTTTTAGGTGGAAAGAATGACCAATGATGTTTAACCAATTCACAAAATTCACAGTGATATGAGAAAGACTTTTATTTTTAAATAGATCAGGTAACAAATATTTTAAATAGTAAAAATTAGGATGTCCAAGCCTATAATGCCAAATCATAACCTTATCAAAACCAGAAACAGAATTTAAACATAAAGTAGTTGTTGTTGACTTAGATGGTCGTCATCAAGAAAGTAAATTACACTAGATTCTTTAGCATTGCCAATCATCCTCCCCGAGACCATGTCTTGAAATTACATAGAGGAGTTAAATATAACATGACAATTCGAGGATTAGGATAATTTACTGGCCGATATGAGATTACAAGCTAGATTTGTCATATGTAAAACATCATGTAAAACCAAGGAAGACGAAATTTTAACAGTGCCTTTCTCGGTAATTGTCGAGAACGACCCATCTACTACTTTGATCTTTTTGTTTCCTACATAAGGTGTGTAAGTTGAAAAAAGAAAATGACTACTAGTCATGTGATCACTAGCTCCAGAATCAATGAACCACGTGTTTGTTTTACAAGGCTTGACACTGAAAAAAATAAAAAATTTAGTACCTGATTGGGCAAAGGAGGAAGAAGGATTATTGGATAAGTTAGGAACAGAAGAATTCATCCAAAACTGTGGTGATCAAAAAAGCTTGTGTAGATGCTCTAATTGTTCCTTAGTGAATGGAGACCTTTCCAAAGAACTTTGGCCCTCATAATGTCCATTAGTTGTTTAGAAAGCTCTACTATTCCCTGATTGCGAACCACGACTATAGCCACTCTTTTTTTTCCATTCGTTGATTTTTCATGGAGCTTTCAACACGTTTATCGAGTGTGCCAATATTTTTTGTAGTGATCTCGCCAATGTTTTTTCTTTTTTTCACTATCATCATTTTTTTAATAGTTACAAGAGCAAAATTATCATTATTAGCTTTAAACCCTGGCCTTAACATTACTTTTCTCATTGTCTCCTCTCTTCTAACCTCAGAAAAATCTCACAGAGTTTTGGAAGCGGTTTTTTTCCTAAGATCCGATATCTCACTTCATGAAATTCTTTATTTAAACCAACCAGAAACAAATAAGCTCATTCATTCTCTTCTGTTTTCATAGCTTTTACACCATCTCTTGGACACTCACATTCATCATTATAACACTAATCCAACTCTTGCTAATTAATAGACATCATCTCGTTATAATAAAAAGTAACTTCCTTTTCCCATTGTTTAGCTTTCTAGAGTTTTATTTTTAACTCAAAGATCTGTGAAGCGTTTTCTATATCTGAATAGGTGTCTTTCACAACGTCCCAAACATCTTTAACAGTCAAGAGCAAAAGAAAAGGTTTACCTATAGATGCTTCCATGAAATTAATAAGCCACTTAATTGTCATAGAATTTTCTAACCTCCACTTACTCATCTTTGGATCGCCCACCTGTGGTTGCTTGACTTCTCTAGTTAAATGACCTAGCTTGTCACGCCCATCAATTGCTAATTTTATGGACTGCGACCATTCTAGATAATTCTTGCCATTTAGCTTGTGAGATGTTAGTTGAAAAGAAAGGTGAGACACCTTTGTCCCTTCAATCATTGTACTCTCGATAGTTGTTTCAACGGTAGAACTTTCTTCTTTTGTTTGATTGCTGGATCTCTTATCTCCAGTGAAGGCTGTTTTAACCATGATGTTGCTAGAGATTTAAACTAGCTTAGATGCCATGAAAGTTTTCAAGAGAGCATTTAATAAAACTGTTCTATATTTATTAACTAAAGAACTGAACTTAAATAGAGAAAAGAGCCCTAACCTAATTAGGAAAATAATTCCCTTATTCTAATAAACTACTAAAAGATAAAAAGAAAATAATCCCCTTATTCTAATAAACTACTAAAAGATAAAATAAAATATTCCTAGAATATCTATAAGATTTATCTACCTAAATAAGATTTATCTATCTAAATAAATTTAAAATATATCCCCAAAATATATGGGTTTACATATTTCAACAATAAACTCATCATAGTAAGAATTGTCTCAATTGCATAATTTAAAACTTTCAAATTTGAAACTAATTATTAAACAAGTAATCTCCCAATAACAGGTTGTGAGTTGATAACTTGCAAATGATTATGTAACACCCCTTACCCGTATTCGACACCCAAATAGGGTACGAGGCATTACCGGAGTTTACTAATTAATTTTCAGACATTTCATTTTTATCTAGCATTCATATTTATAACCAATGGATAATGTGATATATATTTCCAACAAGCTTCCAATCCAATCGAGCTTCCGATAATTATTTCAAAACATCTAATAATTATACATATTACCAATAATAATTCAAGTCCAATAATAAAACACACATATATGCATATAATATTCATTACCAAATAGCATTCACTTCAATTAAAATTATACAAAATATAGTTCATATGAATTTAACCGGCTAAATTGCGAAATACCAAAATTGAGGTTATTTTGAAAATTTCTATTTTCTCAATTTCCACCCAGTCATAATCTAAATTAATATTTCATTCAATGTACTAATTTAAATAATAAAAAATTCATTTCATGTAATTTGGTCACTTTTGACATTTTTTACAAATTTACCCTTAAAGTTTCACATTTGTTCAATTTAGTCTCTGAACCTAAAACATGTAAATTGGTCATTTTAATGAAAACTCATGCTAGTTGAATAATCATATATTTTGCTCCTCCTCCTCCTCTCCATTCCACATCCTTAATGTATATAACATGCTTATAGGTAACATTATCTATAATTTCACCATTTACTTATATATTCATTCAAAGCTGTCCACTTGAGTCGTAGTCACTAAATTATTTATATCTTGAGATACAAAACTCAAAATTAAGATCCGTTAATTTTCTCTGAAACTAGACTCACATATCTTCTTACCATAAAATTTTCAAAATTTTTGGTTTGGCGAATAAGTACAGTTTATTCTTTAAAATCATCCATGTTCTGCTGTCTGACAGTTCCGACCCTTCTTTACTAAAAATTACTTATCTCCTCGTACAGAATTATAATGATGTTACCGTTTATTTCTATTGAAAATAGACTTATTAAGGATTTAAAATATAAATTTAAGCCTCTAATTATTTTTCTCCAATTTTTATGATTTTCCAAAGTCAGTATAGGGAACCGAAATCATTCTAATCTTGTGTCACAAAATCTATTATATCTTATAATCTACAATTCCATTGCTTACATCGTTTCTTGTATGAGAAACTAGACTCAATAATATTTAATTTAATATTTTGTTCACCCTTTAATTCAACTTATACGATTTTTGGTAGATTTTCAAAGTCAGACTACTACTGCTGTCTCAAAACTGTTTTAGTGTAAAATGTTGATAACTAAATTTATAATACTTTCCTTTCCTTTCTCTTCAATATTTTCCATCACTTTCTCTTATTTCCTTTAATAACATAACAAGAATATAGAACCTTATATAATGAAACTCTTCCTTAACATTAATTTTCTACTTTTCCAATAATATCAAACTCAAAAGTATATAAAAATCTTGATGTTCTTACCATATGCCATTGATTTCAATCTTTAACTTGATTTTTCTCCCTCCTCCAGCTTCTATTTCTTGAATCTAACTTGATATTCTAGCTCCCCATAGTCTCCCTGTTATCTTTCTCTCTTGATGGATATGGAAATTCTTTTGATTTCTAAGTGAAAATGGTGAATTTTTGGTAAAAGGACCAAATTGTAAAGAAAAGAAAGAGTCTTTTCTCTTCATACGTTAGTTGCATGGGGAAAAAGATGATTCTTCATCTTTTCTTCCATATATATATACTAAATAAATTAATAATAAAATAATAAAATATCATTTAAAATCTAATTAAAATATTAATAAACTAATATTTATTTATTTATTTAATCTAAAATATCTCCAACATCATCATTATTTTCTAGATTTCTCTTTCTTCTAATTGACCATTTTGCCCTTTAGATCTTTTAAAATTCTATCCTTGAGTCATCACTTAATTTGGTAAAATTATAATTTAGTCCCTCATAATTCTTCATCTATTCAATTTGGTCCCAAGTCATCCATTTTCCTTAGTTTCTAGATTATTCTACCCTTAAAATATTTATACTATTGGTCCTTTAACTTTTCATTTTACACTTTAACCCCTAAACTTTTGAGTATTTACTCTTGGGTAACAAAACTTTTCCCACTTTTGCAATTTAATCCTTTCTTGAATTAATATGTCATAATATACTTCCCAATGTTGACCTAAATCAATTACCCTTTTATCACTTTATTTCCTTATTTTTCCATATCGGGATATTATCTTACTTTCTCATTGTAGAAATTTTCCGGATATTACAATTTCATAGCTAGTTAACCCTTCTAGCTGCTAGAATTCAAATTCTACATTTTATACAAATAGGTTCTTTCCTTAATTAATCACTAAATCGATAAAATTTTCATATCAGTATTTTCGTGTAACCTTCCTATCATAATGCAACCCATGTCATAATTTTAAAATAATTTTTTTTTCTCATCGGATTTGTGGTTCTAAAACTACTGTTCCAACTAGACCTAAAATTGGGCTGTTACAGATTATTTTGTAGATGAAACGTATATCAAAATTATATCAAAACATCCACTTATTGGGTAAATGAATTCATATTTCTTTCAAAAATTTAAAATATCCAATCTCAATTTTTGATGATGAGGTTGTTGATAAATCTTATTCTTTGAGAACAAAAAGCACTTGAAAAATCTTTAGAATGGATAATTTTAGGTTCTTTAATAAATAGTCATGTAAACTTTAATCTGTTGTGTCATTATTGATTGATATGGTCTAATTGGTAATGTCAAGTAACTTATTTTAACTAGTAAACTTCTAGTTTATCATCGCATGTGATTCAACCATACTATCATATGCATAGTACGAACTAGAGGAAAAGCGATAGTTTTATTATACAAACTTTTAGCCAATATAATAGTGTAATAAATAGAAATGAATCTTTCTCTCATTCATAGTCTTAATACGATATCCATTATAGTATATCTTTTTAAAGCAAAGCAATTTCTATAAGATTGATTAGAACATAATACATTAATTGTCATTTTACTTCTTCGGATGACAATGTATTAGCTCATATGGATCCTTGAATTAATTTTTAATACTAAAGATTAATATGTTTCATTACCGCATTGAGTATAAGGCAACAATATGTTAGCTCTTCTAGAGTCTTAAATTAAATTTGTACTACAAAGAATTAGTTTGAAAAAAAATGTTTTTTATCTCTAAGAATAGTATGCATTTCTAGTTGTGAGATGAATTATGTAATTTGTTTTTGGAAAACCAAATAGCCCATAGCAATAACTGTTAGCTAACGATTTGAATTGCTCATGATGTTGAACCTACTCATAAACCAAGACCTAAAGTCTTCATTGTCTCTCCCCGCAGGCCTGTTCAACCCAAAGCATCCTAGTTGTGATTTCTCCTAGGACAGCCATGGATAATATGCCCGTTTGTTTTAACACCGGCCTCGCATCTCGGGCAAATAGCTGTATTCTTGAGCCTTTTAATCTGCAAATTATGACAGCTAAGAACAGAGTTGTTAAAAAACTCCAATTTATAGTCTTTACTTTTGGGGGAACTCTAGTGCCCCACAAAGCTTATTAGGATTGTTACTTTCAAAGCGAAGTCTCTGTAATTCTTTGTAACCACTTCGAACTGAGTACTCCACTTTTGGCTTACCTGACCATGTCATCAATCTCAATTCGAGGAATTGGGATGTTGACGATACACAAGGCATCAACATCACAAAAAATCTCCCAAATTAGAGGTACATTTCATTGCTTTCTATCTTGCACAAAGAGATCTTTTACCAGCATAATGTCTTGGTTAAAACGAGGAGTACTGACCATATTATGACCTTCTCCAGGTAGCCAATTATCTTTCCAGATTTGAATTCGGCTGTGATTACAAATATGTCATTTTGTCCCGCTTTCCAGATACTACGCCAAGGTCAAGAAGGCTAATAACCCAATCTAGCTTCCATAAAAGTGGTGTTAGGATAATACTTGGCCTTTAAAACGCGTGAAAGTAGCAAATAATCGCCATCCCTAACAAACTTGAATCGAGCCAAGCCCCCCATTTTCCTTAAGGTCACAAAGGGTATTCCAAAAACACCGATGAATACCCTTTTTTATCATGTCCTTTTTGCCACCAATATTTTGCAATAATACCCTCTCTCTTTTAAACTTATTCTTAACTATTGCATTCATTAAACTGTTACATTTCCTTAAGAGAATAAAGTAAAATAAATAAAATGAGCTTTTATATGTGCTGATAAATTCTTTATTTAAAAAATATCACAAAAATAACAACAACAATAACAATAGTTTTCCTAGCTCAAACAAAGTTTAAAAACTCAAATTTTATATCAACTAGTATGGTTTGTACCATGCTTTAAGTTAATTATAGAGTAAATATTATACTCCAAGTCTCTCGACTCTTTGTGGATTCTTTGTAAGTTTGAAATTTAGTTTTCATATTTTTACTTTTAAGAATTTAGTCTTTCTATTTTCAAATTTAAAATTCAGATCAATTGTTAACACCATTAAATTTTTGTTAAATTCATTGGTTTAATATTTTGAAATTAAAAAAATACCCATTCAGTAGTCATGTAACAAAATGGTATTGCAATGTGGAAAATAATTTTGACAGTATTTACAAGCTGTTAAAAGTTACATAATCATTTTAATCAAATTAAAGTATTTAGACTAATCAATGATATTGTAGAAGTTAAGGTATCGAATTATTTGAAAATTTTGAAGCATTAAAATTAAATTTTAAATTTAGGCGTAGCACAAAGACCAAAATTGAAATTTGACTACTGTTATATATTCTTAAAATTGAGTATAGCATTGTGACCAAAATTAAAATTTTACCATTTTAATGAAAAAAATGTGACACGTGTGTTTTATATAAATATATTAACATAGGGGCTAAAATAGTTGGGTGACTAAAATGAAAGCACCAAGAACTTTCTTTTCAGTGACTAAAATGAAAGTACTCTAAGAGTTGAGGGACCAAAGTGTTAGTTTACCCATAAAAGAATTGGTAAGGACAAAAAGTAGGAATATATAATTTTGAGCCACCATCTCAACTCACAGTGTCTTCAGCTCAACTCTGTTCTTTCTTCTCTTCATTTATTTCACTTTCCCTCAATCCAAACACTAAACCTCTCTTTCTTCTCCTTCTACTTTTCCTTCCACACAATCTTCACAAATAAAACAAAATTGAGAGGTGAAGTAAAATAAACATGGCGGACATACAGCAAGCAGACGGAGTGGAAGGGCCATTGCCGGTAGCTTCATCTGAGACGGTTGGATCGAAACGCCAGAGACGTCCAAGCGTTCGGTTAGGCGACATCGGCGGTGAGCAACCTTACGATTCTCATGTAAGAAGACCCTCCTCTTCTTCCAAGCAATGGAAACACCACTCCAACAACCTTTCCTTAAATCCCTCACTCGCCTCTCCCAATTTTAAATCTTCCAAAACTCGCGCCCTTACCAACCTCACTACTGATTTCAACGCCACCAACGACACCCTCGATGACCATACTGAAGCTCAGAACAATTTAGATGGCGTTTCAATTGGTAGCTGGGGAGTCAAAGATTCCACGAAACGAGGCCCCGCCACGAAACGGCCTCGGTCCAATTGGGTTCCCAAAATCGATGATGCCAATGGCAACAATAACAACAGTCATGTGGAAACAGAGGACAAATACAGTGGCAGCAAAGATAACGAAAATTTCGACATGGAGAACTCGGAAAGTCCCATGAAAGAGCAGAGTCCAATTCATTCATTGGATAATTTGGGTATCGACGGCAACGAAAGGGAAGTTCTTTACCCTGGAAATAACCAAAGATGTCCGATTCGGACCCGGGTTTTCGATGGGGTCGATTTATCTGCTCCGTCTTGTGAGGAAGATGGGGTTAGTATATGGTTGAATAGTTTGGGTTTAGGAAGATATGCCCCGGTTTTTGAGATCCATGAAGTGGATGATGAAGTTTTGCCATTGTTGACATTGGAAGATTTGAAGGATATGGGAATAAATGCAGTTGGTTCAAGAAGGAAACTGTTCTGCGCAATCCAGAAACTCAGTAAAGGCTTTTCATGACATTTATCACCCATTGCAATGTAAGAGTTTTGAGCCTCATTAACCTTTTCATGTTTAACTGTTTTTTTTTTAATGTAGTGGAAGTAGGAGAATATATAGGGCCTTTTTGTTGTTGTTGTTGTACTATATGAATCTTATATCTGGTGCAATTTTTGCAGTGCATTGTTCTTATATGGTGCTTTTGTTAAGGTAATACTAACTATTTGTTGAGAACTTTAATGGAAGACATGATACAATATCAACTTTTCTTTTGGTTACATGAAAGCGCTTGACAAAATTAAGCAATTTCAATCATATTCTTGTGGTTTTCTCATTTCTTTTCTTGTTGTATAGTGAAGTACTTGATTATGGCGTGTTTGTATGGAAAGTTGATATCAAGGAATAAAGCATTATGTCCTAGGTGTTTATTTACTCTGGCTGTCTTTCCTATGAAACTGTTTTTTTGAATCAACAATAGACTGGCTATTGATATTTGAGCTCCCTTGGTAGAAATTTTTGCTACTTGAGCATCTTTTTTTGAACATATGTATTTCCATATCATCTCGACTTACCTCTCACCATGTTCTTAGGATCAACAATGATGTTTTGAGTTGCCTTGTTTTATCATGGTGTTATGTAAATCTTTAGTTGGCATACATTCACAACTTTATACGGCCTAAATTCTACATGGATATCTGAATCTAATTTATCTTCATCATTTCCTTTTTCTTCTCTCTGCCTGGCACAACTTGGTAATTAGCATACTTCTGAAACAGTGATAGTATGGACAAGACTGGAGTCATTTCAGGCTTCAGCATTTCATATACTACTTGACATATTGTTTGCAGTTCTTAGAGTCCGATACATTACTTAAGGTAGGATATGGTTTTGTCAACCACGAAGAAAGAAACAAATGAAATACGAGTTGGTGCTAGAAGGATTAGATTTCTAACTGTGTTTTTGTTTATTCTTGAATTGTGGATAGGTATTACTGAAAAGAATCCTTGGGGTGAGAAGAAACGTAGAAACTCTTTAAGGAAAACCCAATTTTGTTTTCTGAAATGTCTTTCCTGTTAGATTCTTGTTTGATTTGTGTGAATGGACTTATCCACTTCCTGTCAAGTGTAAACCAGTCAGGTTTACTTGACCTTCATTCAAAGGCAAAGCCAGTTTTGGTGCCTGTTTTAGGAGCTTACGCATGATGCATGAATGGTTTTTCAATTATATTGCTTTTATGATGTTTCATCTATGTTACTCAGATTTGGGCCTGCATGTGTGTCTGATACAGATATATACTATTTTTTCATGTATACGAAGGATCTTTAGTCATATATGCACTGGACATGGCATGAGTACTTCAACAAAAAATGAAAAATGGGAGTAACATGGTATTTCATATCTTCTTAATATCCAATTGCTCATCTAGAACTCGGAATGAGATATAGATATGAATAAGATGGAATATGTTTAAAACATTAATATCCAATTGTTCATAAACCTCTAATCTGTTAATGAGCTAACATTGGTACAATTCTTTTCATGTCTTTTATCCAACAATATATATGATTATATATATATATATATTATAATCAAATTTAAATAAAATTAATTTTATTTAGGCTAAGTAAGATGAACCTGAATTACTTACAAAATCTTTTAATCAAATTGGATCGAATATGAGATCAATTGTGAAAAATCCCCATCCAAATCCGGTGAATGAAATGAGCTGAAAGGGTAATTCAACTTATGGACGTTGGAACAATGATGTTTTCATAAAATTGGAATTCATGTTGGCCCATTTGGGAAATTTACTTTGTTTAAAATTACGTTTTACTCACTTAATTTTTAGTTATTGATATTATTAACTATTATATTTTAGTCACTCATTCATTAATTTTCTTTACCCTTAATAAATGATGATATGACACGTGAATTTAAAGAGTTAACAATGAATTTGAAGAAGCTTTTAAAATGACTTACATATTTTTGTTGTTCATTATATTACTGAATTTTCTATTTAATTTTTTATTGTTTATAAGTTTATCACATTTTATAAAAAAATTGATTTTACTAAAATATTTGGTTAAATAAAAATTTATCATAAATAAATAATAATCTGATTCAATTAAAATACTTTTATTAAATGAATTTATATAATAATAAATAAATTAAATTTTATATTGAATTATTTTATATTTAAATTATTATGTTCCCATTAAAAAAGAAGAAAAAAAAAAAATGTTACTTTAGTTTTATATAACAAAATTCAATTCTTTATACAATAAATAACTTCATATTTCATAAATAAAATTTTATAAATAATAAATTTATATAATTTAACCTAATATATTATAATTATATTAATTATATATTACCTACAAACTTTTATGATCAATTTATTGACTATTAAGAGATAAAATAAAAATTAAATAGTAAAGAGTTTAATTACAATGTATCAATTTGTACAAATTCTTTAATAATGAACGGGAATTTTTTTATTAATACTATATTTGAATTATCAAAATAAAATTTTTATATTATATATATTTATTATTTTGAGTAATATTACTTTGTATGAAGTAAAACTAGTTTTATTGGTTTAATTATTATTTGAAAATTTATTATTATTATTATTATTATTATTATTATTATTATTATATAAAGTTGCAAATAGTAGGCCATAGTTTCTATAGAAATCAGTATTCATGGCCCTATTCATAAAAAGCTCCGAATTTGATTCCATCATCTCAATTGCACCATTCATGGCTGAAAGTCAAAGCTTTAATTTGGATGCATGTTTTGAGAAGAGTAAAATGATGATGATGAATAAATGGAATAGTTTGATTATTGATTCATTATGTACAAATCAATGGCCACTTTTAAGGGCTATACGAAACAGACTATATTCACAGATATGTACAGAAATCTCAACACAGCCAATACTTGTGAAGCTTGGCCATGTTTTAGCTGCTGATGTCAAAGTACTTTGGATTCGACGGAAAATCGTACTCCACATGTAGCTGCAATGTCAATTTATGGGATTAGAGACAAAGAAATATAAAAAACCGTCAGTGTTCCTCAACTCTCTTCACTGCATGCACAAGATATGGATGTTTTCTCAAATACGAAAAAGAAGACACAACTTACCTGACCCTCATCAGCATCTGACTGGCGCTGCGGGAAAACCACTCTCATATCATTGTACAAGTAGAAGCGTCGCTCCCCTTCCATGTTCATGTTTCCTGCAGGTGCAGACAGAGGATCGGATTTGCACCTTCGGACAGCCTTTGAACATTTCTTGGTGGAAGAGCATAAAAAACGGAGGTGAAGTGCATAGCGAAGAACACCAGAACCGACACTACTCTCATTGACCCTTGATGAGCTATGTACAAGTTTGTTTAAACTCACATTGCTATTGTCTGATGAACTGCTTTCTTTGTTACGGATGTTAAAAACTCCGGAACCACTGTCTAAGTCACTTTCTATATCTTTCATATCCCGTTCAGGATATCTAGGAGTATGTAATATTCCGGTATTAGGATCCGTTTTTGTCTCGGTGCATTTGCGGTTTTCTTTTCCTGGCATGTTAGTTGCAGCAGCAGGTGCCAAAGTAATCCTTTGGCGCATAAATGTCTGTTGTTAAAACACGGATATAAAGTGCCAGAAAGAGAGAAGGGTGATTATACAGTCAGTTCATAATAGTAAAGTTTTTAAGTAATTCAAAGGTTATTTATCTCTACAATGTACCTTCGTACCAGCAGGCATGTCGGTCAGATCGTAGTTACAAAGGCAAGTGTGAATAGGTGTCTTTTCTGGATTGCTCAACACCTGTGAACACCAAATTGCAAGTTACTCATGACTGTCAAGCTATACTACCAACTGGTATAATAAGCCTATATAATAACCTTTAATCAACACCTAGGAAGCCTGTAAAATGTTATAGATCAAATACTTGATGCGTCATCAAACGGCCATTAACCGACAGTATTTGAAAATAAGATGATAGATTGATTGGGAACGTTCTCAATGCTAAGTAACATTACCAATTGTATCCGCCCCTTCATAGGTACACGAAGGCGACTCTTTTCAGCTTGTGAATTGTCAATGCTCAGGCTCCGTTTCATTTGTGGGCCTCTAGACTTGTTTGTGGAGGTATGCCTAACAAGATCAATTGATGAATAATAGAGCAAGTAGTTATCTCCTTCAACACTAGTTACTGCAAATGGAAGTTTCTGTGATTGCGGAGAGAAATTCCCACCCGCGATACTGAGAATAGCGAGGAAACCATCAATTCTCTGCATACAAGTAACCAAAAAAATGAAGTAAAAATAAATCGTGAGTTTAGGCAGAGTCTTTGGATGAAACACACACAACGCCTTGCACTACAACAGTTTTGCTAACCTGACTAACTTTTCCGGATAACAGCCGACCAGACAGCAGTGACTCCTCAAATGAACCAACCAAGGACCTTCTAGCAGATGGTCCACTACTAAGACTTCTAACCAATTTGCCGCTTTTAGGAGCATGATTCAAGTTCTGGCCCCATTTCAAAGCAGTTTCCCAGGTAAGATCAGGAGAACATGGATCAGACTTATTCTGCAAATCATCAAAATGATGAAATGATTTACCATACAATCTGAAATCTTCTTCTGTCTGAACAGATACTGTCCCATTAAGAGATTGCTCCAGCTCCTTGAATGTCATATAATCATCATCTAACTGTTCCACCATATCCTTGCATCCTTCAGCATATTTTGTTCTTTCAATAGATTTTGGACCAAGAGGAGACAAAGATAAGGGAGGTGAGCCTGCCTTCTTAATAGGAATTGTGATAGCCGGTGTCTGGTTCCTTCTTTTATTTGTTTCTCCAAAATAACTTAGCCCTCCGGAAGGAGGTACAAGATGACTGCCATATTGCAGCTCCTTATTCTTAATTAGAGGAACATCAGAGAGGACCACTGAGTTTGCTTGAGAATTATCAACAAGTGAATTCTTCCATTCCTGAAAACAAGATGTAGAACAGATTGCAAGGTCTAAAGAACTAGAGTTGCTAACATGAGCCTTTTTATGCTCTTGTGACACATAAATACTGCAGCTTTTAGTTCCGCTGTTGAAACCACTTTGGCTGATACCACCACCGATATCCAGAGCATCATGGTTAAATTGATCAGGGCCGAGCATTCCACTCAAAGGAGACAATAAGCGCTTCCTTGCAACTGAGCCATTAGACTCAGCTACATTACCGTTTATGCTAACAACAGTGGAAGTTTGGACTCCATTGAACACATCGACTGGAGAATGCAATGCCCTTGCTTCAAAACCGAGAATTCTAGGAACAGGTGCCTGAATATTCTTCCCATTTTTATGAGTGAGCCAGCCATTTTGTTCCACAGTACCGATTTTCAGCTTATAAATGTTGGATCTACCATCTTTATTCACATTCAATGTTTCGCGTTCCTTTTGAAGCTCCCCAGTGGTTTTTATTTGCAGATCTCCAAAAGCTGAACGAGGCAAATCCACCTGAATTTGATTTCCTCCAGGCATCCTTATTAAATCACAGTTGCTCGCACCAACAATCCTGTGTGGGGTCTGCACAAATGTGCACAGCGATGCAGCCACTTCCTCGGCAACACCACTAGAGGAGACTTGAGGCAACCCCATTTTTAGCTATCCGTCTCCAAAATTCAAAGACCTTCGCAGTTACTTTGTTATCGACTCTTGAGCACTTTATTCTTTATGGATATACATGAATGCTTGACTTACTAAAGCAACAATGGAATTCAAGTTGCCCTATGTTATCATAAAACTAATAAAATTCATAGATGAAAATAAAAAAAGGATAAAAAAACAAGGTCAACTACTGCATTTTTGTGTATATGGCACAAGTATCATTAACTATCAACTAAACCCACCCCTATTCCAGCAGCTATTTCACCAAATTGTGCACCTGAATTCAGAATCGGAGCAGAAAGGTTGAACACAATATCTAACTCCATCCTAGCAGCCTGGCAAGGAAAGTGAAATAGGTAGCCCATGCTTTGCCAGACTCTAATATATCATCCTGCACACAGTGCCAAGAATCAGCCAATGATGGAAGAAAATGTGAAAGAATAGAGACATTATGTGTGTGTGTATATATATATATATATAATTGGAAAACACCAGAATTTCTACTTATTATGGCCACCAATCCTGTTCCCAAGCATTTCCACAGACAAGAAGCTAAGAACAAAAAGGAAATTCTCAGAATAAATTCTTTGCATATAGGAATATTTCCAAATAATATATACTATTGCCAATCTACCAACAGAACAAACAATCCAACAACAATCAATCACATCAAAGCAATGGTAATTGGAAAAAAGAACTAAACCCCAAATACAAACAATCATAAATCTTTATTTTAAACCACAACAAAACCCCAATCATAATATGGGTTTGGGTTTTTGTTGATTTCTGCATTCAGATGAAGAGATTTTGAGAAAACTTTCAGCTCTTTTCTCTTCATCTTCTAAACCAATCAAATAAAATATATTAAGAAAACTATACAACTTCAAAAAAAAAAAATCCAGCTTTGAAGGATACAGGATTCAGAAAACAATAAAAGCCAATAAATTTGACCATTCCTATATAAAAAAAATGAAATTCACAAAGCAGAAATAACATACCAGTAAAATTCCTGATGATCAAACACAGCTCAAAAACTCAAACCCAAACCCAACAATCTAAAACACAAAGAAAGAGCAAAAGAATAAAAAACCCATATCTTAATCAATGAAACTTTTCTTCTTCCTTCTTTTTCTACTGTCTTCAGCTCTCTTTGCGGTTCTTTGCATTTCCATGTAAACTCTCTCTATCTCTATCTCTATCTTTTTACCTATGTTACCGATATGTTTCTAATATATTATCTATCTATATATTTTAACCTTTTTCTCTTTTCCCTATGTACAGTGTTGCTGAATTATTGTCAGCCTCCCAAAATCAAACCAAAGAAAAAGAAAAGAAATGTGTGTCAAGAGTTAGCTGAAAAATTCTTGGTTGGCTGTAAATTTTCTTTTTTATTTCATCAAAAACCAAACTCACATGCTCCTCTCCTTTTTTAAGTTTTAATTTTAAGAGCCGTCTTTAGTTCAAGTTGCAAGGTAGCGGCTGTCCTTTGTCTTGCCCTTACATTACATGTCGTTGTGTACGTTGTTTTCTTGGTGTTAGTTTAATGTATTGAATGGCCCCAGTTAGCCATTGCCACCCTTTCTAGGCCTATCTACTTTCGTCTCCCTAACCACTACGTGTTGGTTTATACTTTATTCCCCTACTTGTGTCTATCACCTTTCCACCTCTCTTAGGAAACGAAATATATATACATATATATTTCACTCCTTTGTATCTTATATATATAAAATTTGAAGTTAGGATTGATGAAGGTTATATAAAAGTATAGTAAAATATTAAAATATATATAGTAAATTTTTAAAGTTATTTGTGCTTGTGTAATATAAAAATATATTATCAGTATATCAAATACTAACCGCATAAATAATAAACATAATATTATATTGAAGGAAAGAAGCTACACATATTATATGACATCCTAAAATACTTTTAAGGAAAAAATAGTTAAAAAGTTGTTTTTTTTTAATTTAGGCTATTTTTTATTGTTGAGGAAAATAGGTTGCTTTTGCACTGGTAACTAGGGGTGTAAATAAAACACTAGTACTTGTAAGCTATTTGAGCTCGACTAAAAAAAATTCAAACTCGGTTCAATAATTATTGAGCCAAGTCCAAGCTTGAGTAGCTTAAACTATCAATTGAGCAGAATTCGAGTTCAAAAATACTTGACTCAAACGGCTCTCGAGCCTTATCGAGCTTTTCATATTTTCATATTATTAACCTTAAACTTAATTATTGAAGTGAGCTTGAGTACAAGAATTAGTAAACGAGCTTAATCGAACTCGAATAGCTTGATTATATCTCGAATTGAGCTTGAGTTTAAAAATAGATATTTGATCGAGATCAAACTAAATATTAAGCTCTAAATTCCGAGTCGAGCTCTGCTCAGCTTGATTACACCCCTACCGTCATCAGCCACGCAAACAAAAAGCGTGCTCTACCATAGAGATAAAGAAACATTTGTTGGAGTAATGAATAGATAATACTTTTTGCTTGCGTGGCAGCGTCCCTGCAAAATCATCGACCATCCACAAAATTGTTGGATCCCAACAGTTACAAGATCAGGACTGTTGGATTAAAATTTATATTTTCAGTAAATTTTTTGGAATATGGGTTTATTTGAATTTTTAACTTAATTTCATGGTTAAGTTAAATTTTTATTTTGCTATAAGGTCTAAATTGAATTTGAATTTTGTTTTAAGGATTAAAATGAAAATTCACCTTTTTACGATTATTGGTTTGTGCGTGTGTTTGTGTTGTTATTATTATTATTATTATTCAATAGGATATATATATATATATATATATATATATATGTATGTGTGTGAGATATTAGAATTTTGTTAGACTTCTATGAAGAGTTTTGCGTTATTATTAATTAAGAATTTTGGATATTATTAATTTAAGTGTAGATTTGGATGGCGGTGCGATGCATTTAACTTATTCTTTTATCTTAAACTATAATATTGTTTCAATATCTAATTTTATTGTTATAATTATTTTATATTAACCGTGAGTAAATCGCGTTTATTTAATCTCATTTTAAAACTTTTAAAGAAGAGAGAAATTTTGGTAAGGTTAAAATTTTAATGTGATAAGGGAATTAGAATTTTGAAAGTTGACTCAACTTTTCAACCAGTCAAAACCCACCGATTCCTTTTACCAAAAATAAGAGAGCTCCTTGTTTTGTACCAAGTTATCACCGCCTCTTGCTTTGCTCCCAATAACCTAACCATACCACCATGCCACTGCTAACTATCATCCACACCAATTGGTCGTTCCCTTCTCGCCGCTGCCTTGCTCTTCCTTAACCTGTCAAGCCACGACCATGTACCACAAAGGTTGTATACTACTTGCTTTAGTTTGTTGCTCCAAACAAAGCTGCCCTTCCAAAGTTGTTGACTCGTTTTGAATTGAGGTGACTAGTTGCTTTAAACTATTGGCATTTGAGTTAGTTTTTCATGGTAGTTAATTTGGCTTGAACGGTGATTACACTAATTTGCATATATCTACGTTGATTTGCTACATTTTAATATTAATGGGTAATTTTAATTGTGTGAGATTAATTTAATTTTATGTGAAATTTATTTATTACTACTTTTATAATTTAGTCACTACATTTATTAGTATTAGATTAAATTAGAAATTGATTTGGCTTAGAATAAATGAAGTTCGCTAGATTAAAATCAGATTAATTAATTGCATGGGATTGATCACTTAGTTTAGTTTTAATAAGATATCTATTTTTTTATAATCCGCATGTTGTAGAGTGTAGGGTCTCATCAACTCTTATTGTTTATTGTGCGAACTACCTTGAGCGTATGAGAGTATTGTTATTGTTGCATTTTGCTCATTTAGTGTGATGGTTAGTCATTGATTAAATTGCATTTATCACGCAACTGAGTATTTCATCGATTGTTTGGTGTTCAGTTGGACACTCGTGTGTCTGAATGTCTTTCCTTCTTGTGTTACTTGAGCAAAATGGTTAAATGAACTTGAACATTGAATCAAAACCTTATTTGTTATTTATTGAATGTCTTGATATTGTTTCATTGTTATTTATGATCGTATTGTGTGTTTGGAAACTTCTATTGAACGTGATTTTCATTAGAAACATTACATGAATAAATATGTTGTATATGATTGCAATGATTTTATTTTAACTATAACATTTGTAGTTTAAAATGTATTGGATCTCTACTGAGTTGTAAAAAGCTCAACACTTGGGTTTTTAATTTCATGCGCAGGTAATAGGTAGTTCATGAGCTCGTGATCGTGTAATATCGCCAAAGAGTCTCCGCAATCTATATTCTATAAAGACAGTTTTCACTTAGTTTAGCACTGGGGTGTACTTAAGTTCACCAAATTAGTTAGCCATTTTTTATATCGATTAAATAATGAGTTTTTTTATTGAGTTGTGTTAATTGATTTTAATATTTTTCATAAGCATAATTTTTGTTAAATGATTTATTATGTGTCATAAATTGTTAAACTGTATATTTTAGTTTATAATGATTGAACGATTGGCTAAGCTAATCACTTTGGCGACCATCATAATGCTTTAGATCCAATCAAGTTTTCAAGTCGAGTTTGGAGTGTTACATCAATGGCAAAATCAATTTTAAAAAAAATAGAAATATTATCGTTTGGACCTCCCCTATAAACTCTTCCAATTTCATTTCATTCTCACTCAATTTTATCAATTCAAATCTCTAAATTTCATTCTCAAATTCATTTTCTCTCAATTTTCAATCCCAGTCTCTAAATAAATTTCAAAATATTGCATAATGTAATCTAATACACGTTGCAGGTTTTAAAAATGTCAATGTCGCTAATTCATCTGGATCATAAACACATTTCTTGCATCTAATTATAGATGGTAAGAAAATATTGTTATATATTTTTTATTTTGTTAATATCGTTATAAATTTGTTGAAATATTTATTTAGTATTTTAATTGTGTCTTGTGTTTACATAATTAGGATGAAGATTAAATTATTCAGACATACATATACAATTAAGTGCAAGAGCAGCACATTTTATAGAGCGGTACTTGAATGAGGCGAGATTCTTACACTCGTCCTGCATGCTTGGTGGGATTAAATTCTAGCCTACTCTCTTATCAATGCTTTGTTGGAGAGATGGAGACCTAAAACTCACGTTCCATCTTTCATGTGGTGAGTGTACAATTATATTTGAAGATTTGACATTGCAACTCGGTCTATCGATTGATGAAACAATCAAGTTTTGCAATTTTGAACAACAAAAAAGGGGGGAGGGGAGTATGGATTTAAGGGAAGAGCTATGTGGATGAAACTTTTAGGGATAGTTTTTGCTAAAAATCTCGGTTTATTGCTATGGATAATTCATACTACCTGCTTGAGTATAGATGATTTCTATGAATTTTCTTTTCATAATGTTAAGTTTCTTACTACATTAATGATTGATTTCATAGTTCATCTTTCTGGAGGATTAATTAAGGGGAACTTTGTTATGAAGATTATTTTTAAGAGATTGTTGCTATGCTTTTGGTAAAAAAATTAAAATCGGTGGGGAGATTGTTAATTAGTGCCATTTGCACATCCAATGCAATGCCAATTACAACTTCTCTTGCAACTGGGTTATTATACAACTTGCCATTTTTTATTTTTTATTTTTACATCTTTTTACCCAAACGATTCTAGATTTTTCTTACATCACCTTAAGGATTTTAATTGGATCGTGAAGAAAATTAGTCGAGAAAAGATTTCTTTGAAGACTTTTGGCGTAATTAAATTTCCTTAAATAAATGTATCTTATTTTTTAAAGAAGTTTATTCCCAAAAGATATTTGGATATTTGATTCCTTTTTGAAGACCTATTAGAGCACAATTCAAGAGGATTGAAGTTCACATTGATTGAAGTTCTTTAAGCTAATGAACGCCTATTTAAAGAAGACTTATTAATTTCATTATGTATGTGAGATTGAGAGCATTTATTTGTTCATAAGGAATTTGTATTTGTGCATATTTATTGTAAACATTTTTTTTTTGTTCAATTCAAAACTAAGCTTCCAAGGGAAAGTCTTAGTAAGAAGAGTGGTTTAATTAATGTATTGAAATGATATTATAATTTGGTGAGTGAGTTGAGCTTAAATCATATCTTATACTACAGATTGATAGTGGATTACTCTTTGAGTAAGGCCCTGCACAGATAAAATGTTCTTCCGAACTGTGTAACCAACTTCTATGTTCATCTCTAATTTTACTCTTCTAGTGATTAAAGTCAATTGTCACTGAATGTGCGAATGATAGACCTCTTTGATATAATCTAATACATAATTAAGGGGGTGATGAAATTAGTTAGCAACAAATTTTTCAAAAACGGACCAATGGTCGAATCAATCAAGTCATCCATTTGTCGGTCTAACCAATTCAATTGGTTTGACCAGATCATCTCGTTTAATTAAATAAATTATTAAAAAAAATAAACAAATTTGATTTAATTACCTATTCACAGGTTAACTCATTCTAATGACATTTTTCGAATTAATCCATTAATAAATTTTCGATTCAATTAATCTGACCGATTAATTTGATCCAAATAAAACATAATTGGTTACAGTTTGAAGTCTTTCTCTTTCACCAACCAAAGCAAAAATTAGTCAAAAGATAATAGATCAACATGTTGGACTCTTGCTCTTTGAAAAGGACCGCTTGAACGAGAAAATGATTAATGTTAATTGAAATTAAGGATATAGCAGCAAAGACCAAGGTTTTCACTACAGATCGAGGTAATTATCAATTAATTTTTAAGTCTTATTTAGGCTTATATTATATAAAGTATTTTGTTGTGTGTCTTCAAGGTGAGGAGAATTGAGTATTTATAAGACATAGTTATTGTTCATCGAGGTGATGTCCGAGGTAGATTTCATGCATGTCAACTTGTATATTGTCCTAGACTTAACACATATTCACTGATCCACTCGTTTGACTTTGCACTCTCTACTTGCGAACACTTAGGGACATGTGAACGAAGCTCGCGGACCCCCCTCCCCCGCGAACACTTAATATATAGGTCGCAGATCGGTAATCCAAGTTATAATCGGGTTTCAGGTCGATAACGAGAAACATCGTAACCGTACTAATGGACACAAAAGTCTTGGAGAGTAGCCAAACCCTACGGCCAAGAGAAGACTTTTTATTTTTTTTATGGAATTATTATTAACCTAAATACCTTTTACGATTTTTTTAATAAAATTTTCCGTCAAAATAATCAATTTATTTTCCACAAATATTTTATTCCTTCTTAATTGAACAATGAATCATCAATATCTTCAATGGCACCGCTAAATACTTTTCAGTTCATACTAATCGCTTTTGCCAATGTCCCAAAGATTTGAGAATTTCTCATTCTTTTGGTAAAATTCCCATGTAGGCCCTTGTACTAAGGGTCGGCTTATATTTTGTTCCTTCTCTACATTAGATCAAGGAGCAAATTGAATCTTCTATTAAAAAATTCATTCATTCCTACTATTAAAAATTAGTCTATGTACGTCAACATGAGGTGCATGTGGCACATCACATGTCACTGACTATTTCGTTAGTCACGTCAATTTTTTTTAATATCACAAATAAATGAAATTTTTAAGAGGAAGGAACAATATGATCTTTGATCTAATATAAAAAGACTAATTTATTCATTTTTTAATAGAGAGAGCAAAATACAATCTAACTCCAAATATAAGAGTCACTATAATACTTTTACCCCTCTCTCTCTCTCTCTTTTCTTACCATGCATTTTCTAACATCTATAATCAATAATGCGAAGTGTAGGATATAAAATATTTTCGAAAGTAAATAAAATATCTTTGTAATTAAAAAAAAGGCTTCAAATGATCGATTGATTAATATTAACTGAACTACCATTAATCGAAATTTTAAGATTCCTAATCATTAACGAATTAATTTTTTTGAAACCTATTAATCGATTGAATTAATTGCGGTTAATCGAATTAAACGAAATTTGTACATATTTCTTCTTTTGTGTTCAAACAAGTTTGAAACATAAAAAGAAAATCCATGACAATTTTTTCTTTGTTTTTAATTTAGAAATTTAAAAGAAATAAATAACACAACAATGCTATAGAAAACATACTAACAAACATTAATTTTAATTATATAATATATTTTTAATTTTTATAATACGCACAAGACCCTATTAGCATGCCAATCGTATTCTAACATTTTACTAAGTTCACACAGACATTTTTTACATATAAGTATTACATATCCCTGTAATTATTCATATTTCATATTAATTTACATGTTTGTATTCAGTCAAACTTTCACATTTGTACCTTATACTATTACATAATAATCAATTATCACATAATATTTTGATTCAGTCCATTTTAGTCCTACATGCCAATTCGCTAATACTGATAAATATATGAAATCAAACGTAAAACCCATTACAAGAATATTTATGAATTCATTAATTTTTATATATTGGGCTTATATAATGTGTTGGACCTATTTATAATATATTATTAATAATTTTAGTTAATTCGATTAATTATCTATTTTTGAACCGAATTAATCAATAACTAAATTTTCCAAAAACTTTTAACCGACTTTAAATTGGATTAGATTCGATGAACCGATTAATCAAATTAATTCAGTTAAAACCAAATTTTCTGTTTCTCCTTAGTTCGTCAAATTGGTATGTTTACATTTGTTTTTTGTTTTGAACTTTCTGATTGTTGTATTACAATATTGCAACAAAAATGTGGAATAGTTTACTTCACTTCAAATAGGAACACTCAAACACCAAAGATGTTTACGTAGGAAGAAATGGGAAGCGATTAGGGTTTTATAGTGTGGAAGTGAGAGTAGGCTCGGGTCTGGTTCATACAAGGTATCTAGATTAACTTTTAAATTCGGGTTCGATTCGGTTCGAAAATGATTTATTTTTTGCTCAAGCCTGACTCAATTTTAAGAAAGGTAAATCCACGTCCGACCTGGCCACCCATATTTGACTTTTTTAGAGGAGTCTTTATTTAAAATTAATTTTTTAAAAAATATAATATACTAAATGCACTGAAAAACTAAAATAAAAGTTCTCTAACACATTAAAAATACATTAAAAAGTATTTATTTTAAAAACACTACCATGAATATAATAAATATTTTATTAGATTAAAACCACAAATAAATATAAATAATTTATTGTATGAAATATAAATTTTAAAATTTTATATTTTGGGTTAGGTTATTTAGTTGGGTAAGTTTTTTTTTTTTTGTTTTGGGAGATTTGGGTAATAGGTTTAATTGTTATTGTGTTAGTGATTTAATATAAATATATACATAATTATTATTTAACATATATAATCTATATAATGTTTTTTATGACATAATATATTTGAGTCGGGCCGGGTCAAACTCAAGCAAAAAAAAATCTTATCCAAAGCAAAACCTATATAGAAAACATACTTAAAATTTTATTTAAACTTATTTTTCGAGCCATATATTTTACCTAAACCTTTGTATTTGCATACACACAAACTCATGAACAGATTTAGTAAATTTGTAGTGTATTTAATTTGACTGGTTAGATTAATAATAAAATAAATTCTTTAACCAAACCTTTCAATTCAAAACTCGAGTTTTACGTGTTCGAAGGTATTTTGTATGTACTTTAAATCTTGACTCCTTATATGCATGACACAAATTAGTGTGGTGATTTGACATCAAAATTAACACATGTGATGTCAATGTATTTTGAAAAATATTCTAAAAATAATTTTCCCTAGGCATAATAAATAATAAATTTTCTGGTATAAAAGTAAAAACAACTTTCACTCTTCTCATCTTAAGAATAATGTAGTAAGTAAATTTATATTTGCGTAATGTTATTGGAAAAATAATATTTTTAAAATTAAGTGGTAAAAAATAAAATTCAACTTTCCAACTTACAAAAGTGTGTTTTTTTCCTTAGAATGATGTTGTGTAATAATTAATAATTTGAACTCAAAAGGTTTCATCTTTTGTGGAGTTTACTTTGACTTTTGAATCCCGTGACGTCACCCTTTCTTACCTGTCCATGGCAATTCCGTAGTTGTTGTTAAAGTCAGCCCCCTGTTTCAAAACCCATAATAATTTATTCAAAATTAAACCAAGAAAAACAACTAAAAATCAAATCACTTTCACAGTCGCCTCACTCGTCTCTCATCTAAGCTTAAGCTTACCTTTACCTACTTCAGCCGCTCTTCCCTCTCTCTCTCTCTCTCAAACTTCCCTGAAACTTCAACCCGCAAAAACGCCATTCTTTTTTTTCTTCTCACTCCGCCAAACGGTGTCGTTTAACCGTCAGGGCCTGTTGTTTAGCTAAAAGCCTCTCTACTGGGTTTCCGTTTATCTGAATACATTGTCCCCATGCATTTGTTTTGAGAGAATGGGTTGCGTCTTAGGAAAGCAATTGCAATCGTCTTCATCGGATCGCCGGCGGCGGAGAAACAGCGAAGCTCCACCAAATCATTCGCGTGCTCGTCGTCGCCGGAGCTCTGACGAGTCATCATCAGTTGTTTCAGTCATCGATGCTGTTGACGGAGCCATGGATGTCAAAGGACTGGAGGGGAGAAGACAACAGCAGCGAAAAGCTAGACATACCAGTGATTTCCCGGTGAGCGTTCCGGCGCCGGAGACATGGCGGATGACACTGGACTTGAACCAGAAAGGGTGGCCTTCGTGGTTGATGGCCGTCGCTGGTGAAGCCATCCGTGACTGGACCCCGAGACGTGCCAACACCTTTCAAAAGCTTGACAAGGTATCAACTTTTGTTTTTCAAGCTTTCGTTTTTATAATCATGTTCAATTTAACAATTTTGAGCTTTTTTCTTTCTTGGGTTTTAAAGATTGGGCAAGGGACTTATAGCAATGTGTACAAAGCCAGGGATCTACTAACAGGGAAAATAGTGGCATTAAAGAAGGTTAGGTTTGACAATTTAGAGCCAGAAAGTCTAAAGTTCATGGCTAGAGAGATTCTTGTTTTAAGAAAGCTTGACCATCCCAATGTAATCAAGCTTGAAGGTTTAGTTACTTCAAGAATGTCTTCTAGTCTTTACTTGGTTTTTGAATACATGGAGCATGATCTTGCTGGCTTAGCTGCCTGCCAAGGAATCAAGTTCACTGAGCCTCAGGTAACATTCTTTCTTCAAATGGATTCTTACTTGTTCTGTTTTTTTTTTACTGCTACTACTGCTTTTGGTTGGGTTTGTTGGCGCTTGGGTTCATTCCTTATTTTGTTCTTGCTTACCTAACTGAGATTTTGGGATTATATGATTCTTGCACTTCTTTTGCTCTAGTTGTTGTGGGCTTTTGATGTTACTCTTATGTATTTCTTTAGCTACTTGGGTCCCATACCTAGTGGTTTCTAATCCAAATTTCTCTTTTTGAGTTTTTTCATATCTTTGTTTTTGTACTATTTTTTTTTGGTATGCAAATTCATGGAAATATCGTGCTTCATGTAAATTTCTGGCGTTGGAAGTTCAAATTCTGTCATATCTTTATTTGAACAGTTTCTAGATGGAATGAACGAGAAATGACAAGAAAAGGAAAAAAAGAAGCTACTTTTTAGATGCCTAAGGAAACTAAAACCTCTACGCATTTTTCTTTTTTAAAGTTGGCTGACAGTATAGCTGCTTAGCTATCTTCTGGTTAATTCTTTGAAACTGAACAAGGTGGTAGACTTGTAAACATATGAATAACCACCAGTTTGTTCATATCATTCTCCATTGGCGGCAAATGGGAAATGATAATTATTTGCCATAATTGATTCTATGGGAGAATATCTAGGCTTTTCTGATAATTATGGTAAACATCAGTGATCACTTCATGCAAGGCTATAATTATGTCTGTTGTTCCTTTGTGATAATTTGTCACCATTTTGAAACCAAATTCCTTTGAAATAAATATTTCCAATCAGAGAAATTTAGAAGCATATAAAAGTTTCGTGTTTTTTTTTTTTTTTTTGCTTTAGAAGGTTGGTTAATCATGAAGTCAGATTTTTGTTGCATGATGTAGAAAAGTCCAGAGAAGTGACATTAGTTTATATTTATGGTGATATATATGAAGGTATTCTAGGAGTAAATTAGAAATAGTTGAGCCTTGGAATGATCATCTCAAATTAAAAGCTTAACTTAAAGACAGAATTGAGTTTAGAAAGGAAGATAGGAATTCTAATGCAAGGCCGGCTATGGATTGTGGCATGATGCACCTGTCATTGTCTGTGTTTCATGATGAGGTTTACGTGGCTGAAGATTTTAAATTTGGATGATCCATTTATTTGGATGTATCTTCCCTCTGGCAGGTGAAATGCTATATGAAGCAGTTACTATCAGGGTTAGAGCATTGCCACAAACAAGGTGTTTTGCATCGTGATATCAAGGGTTCTAATCTGCTTATTGACAGTGAAGGCATTTTAAAAATTGCGGATTTTGGGTTGGCTACTTCTTATGACCCTGAGCAGAAGAAACCCCTGACTAGTCGAGTAGTCACTCTCTGGTACCGTCCACCTGAACTACTTCTTGGGGCAACTCATTATGGTGTTGCAGTTGACCTCTGGAGTGCTGGCTGCATTCTGGCAGAACTGCTTTCAGGGAAGCCTATAATGCCAGGAAGGACAGAGGTATTAATTTTTCTCTTTTTCTTTTCTTCTTCGCTGAGTTTTTGAATTCTTCCTATCTTTTCTTTTCTGTGAATCTGATGGAATGCAAGTGGTATCGGTCATGTAAGTACGATTAGAAATATTTGGTCTTCCTGTTTGTTGCTTATTGTATTTGTTGTGGAGCCGCCAGTGTCAAGTCAGATGAATATATTACGTGGCTATGATGTCTAAAATCTAACTATCAGGTGTTTGTTCCATAACTAGAGCTTCTTCTAATTGGTTTAGTTATGTAATATAATATTTTCAATTTGTTGATAAAAATTTTCTTTCCTTTTATTGGGCTAACGTCCTATTTATAGGTTGAGCAACTGCATAAGATATTCAAGTTATGTGGATCCCCTTCTGAGGAATATTGGAAGAAATCCAAATTGCCAAATGAAACACTCTTTAAGCCGCAGCAGCCATACAAACGCTGTATAGCAGAAACCTTCAAGGATTTTCCATCTTCTTCTTTACCTTTAATTGAAACTCTGCTTTCGATAGACCCTGAAGAGCGGAATACTGCTACTGCAGCTCTTAATAGTGAAGTGAGTTGTATCACCTTAGTTAATGCATCTCTCAAGAAAATCAATATTTTGCTGTACCTGTAATCTCTATTTATAGTATTTGAAAATAGCTTTTGTGGATTTACTTTGCTAGATAGCCAGACCAAGAACATGTTGTGCATGCCAGGGACTTCCATGATGTTTATCGTTTGCGTTATCATATATCCACTATGGAATACTTGATATTCTGTTCTCACCATTGGCTTGCTGCCTTATCTTTAAACCAGTTTGTGAAATATTTGGTTTCTGTGTTTGCAGTTCTTTATGACTGAACCATATGCTTGTAATCCATCAAGTTTACCAAAATATCCTCCCAGTAAAGAAATTGATGTAAAATTGAGAGACGAAGAAGCAAGACGGTTGGCCAGCTTTCCCTTTTCACCTTTTGTTTTCTTTGCCTAATTTGGCTACATGTTGATTGCTGATATACATTTTTCCTGTACAGACAAAGAAATATAGCTGGCAAAGTTAATGCAGTTGATGGTACCAGGAGAAGTAAGGGTCACGAACGCCCTACTCGAGCAGTTCCAGCCCCTGAAGCAAATGCAGAGATTCAAGCAAACTTAGATGTGAGTGTGAGACTTTGCTCTACTTCCAATTGTCAATTGCACCTTATTAGGTTCAAGTTGATAAAGTTTCCAAGCTTCATATTTCTTGTGATGTAAGTTAGTTCAGTTATGAATATTAGCGTTATACTTAGTTCTCAGGTGTCGAGCTTTAGATGTTTTGCTAGTCACTAGTAACTTTGTAAGCATAGTTGCTTAGCATTAAACCTACAGTCATCAGTTAAAGGCTTTGGTAGGCTATGTTGCTGTGGCTCTTTGTTTCTTGATGGTACTCGTGTCTGATGCATATTTGGACAAAGATATTGGATACGATCGTTGAAATACATGGAAAAAATTGAAAAAAACTTAAACAAACCCATGCTGGACCTACTCGTATCTGAAATTTGCATCTAAGTTTGAGTAACGTAATTGGTATATAAGGCTGAACTCTGAACTTTGAAGTACCTTTCTCAAATATTATGTCTGATTGCATCTGTCATTTATTTATTTTTCTCGTGGTTTTTATATGATGTCTTTTTCAAATATGATGCGGATACTTGTGTTTTTACTGTTTTCTAGAAATGGAGAGTGTTGACTCAAACAAATGCTAAGTGCAAGAGTGAGAAATTCCCGCCTCCTCATCAAGATGGAGCTGTTGGGCATCCAGTTGATGCATCAAACAAAGGGCCTGTATCTTTTGGTGCAAGTGACTCTTCTTTCAACTCATCGATTTTCAACTCTAAATCATCCGGATCCTCCAAATGTTCCAGACAGGCAGGTGGTCCTTCAAGAAGGAAAACAAATAGAGACCCCCGAAGTGCTGTCACAAAATTTCATCCGCGGTTTCAAACCATCCTCAATAGGTATATCCATGGATATGCTATTTAGAGGTAAATCTGAGGTTTTCTGGAGCCAAACTTGATTTTAGTATTACAAGTTTATATTCTTTTTTTCCTTTTCCAGGAGGCATTCATTCTCTCCCTGAAACTTAATATGCAATTTTCCTATATATTTTCCCACATTTGTCTGTATCTGATCATATAGGTCTGTGTATAATCCACCCCACAATCCGATTTGGTGTATAAATCTGCCAATGCAATTCCACTTTTTGTTGTACAGTTTTATTAAATGAAAGTGCTGGTCCTAAGCTCTTCTGATTGAAAGTTGCCTTCTCAAACTTCAATTGTGGATTTAGTACTTGGTTGATTTGTTTTTATTTTTCATATATACCAAATACAAAAGAAATTTATAAGAATAGGTGATGTACCAAACTATTTAGCGAAATCAAATTTTACTGGTGAAGTTGGCAACTTTGAGAGCAGAGACATAAATGGATTTAATGTTAAACCCCCTTCCTAGAATATTTTTAATTCAATACTGGACATTCTTAAGAAAGGCAAGAAGATGATGCCAAGTGCTGTAAGTTGTATGCTGTCAGATAGAATTGCTGATGTCTTTAAGCTTCTGCAACTTGCCAAGTCTAGCAGTATAAAGCCAAATGCTGTGCTTTCTAACACTTTGATCCATGCTCTCTGACTGGCAAAGTTGGGAGAAGCAGAAGCTTGATACATTGTTATCTTTAATATCTTGATATCTGCCTATTGTAAAGAAGAAAATTTAGTTCAACCTCTGTGCTGTTCTTCACCATGGGATGTCATTACCCTGACTATGGTTGTAGCTGAAGCCTTATAGATTTTAGAGAAAGTTGAGTAGCTGAAGCCTTATGGCGGTCATCCTTTTTCCTCTTCTAACACTTTAATTTTATGAATTTAATAATAAGATAATGTCTTTGTCTGATTTTGGAATTTTGTTTCTTTTTCTACCCTGACAGTCTTTTCTTTTTCCTATAAAATTAGGCAATTTAATATTTAAGAATTATTCTTTAAATACTATAAAATGCATCCTTATCAAGAATGGAAACATTGTAAATGACAAAGATCAATGTCCAATGTCGAAACTGTTTTTTGAAAACAAAAATTTTAGTTGTCGACTTAAAAATAAAAACAAAAATTGGAGTCGCCACCGATCCTTTATTAAGGTGTGATCGGCCCACTTTAAAAATAATTTTGGTCTGCAAAATTTGAGAAAACAGGCTCGGGAGTCAGTTACGCACGAGGAAGGATTAGCACCCTTGTAATGCCCAAAATTGGTACCAAATTGATTCTTTAATGCCTTGGTGTCGAAAATTTGAAAAGATTTTAAATGGAAACTTTTTATTTCATGAATGGATTAGAATAACAAGACAATTCTTATTTCAAAGAAATAAAACACCATACCCAGTGAGTTAGGGCACAATGTTTTTAAATCTTCAAAATACCCGAATATTGCCTTTTGTTTTTGAAGATTCTTATTTCGAGAAGAAAATGTCATGACCAGTAAGTTAGGACCCAATATTTTGAATTCCCAAGAATAAGCTTTTATTTAAAATTTGTGAATTTATTGCAAAACAAATACTTGGCTTTCTAAATTCATCGAAAAGTAATCGCGATCCAGTAAGTTAGGACACGATCTTTCACGAGAATCATGAATGCCAAATATTTTGGAATTTATAAAATAGGACGATTTAAATACTTTGAGAAAATCAAAATAGATATTTTTAAAAGAGATGCTAAAAAGGGTTAAGGCATAACGTGAAACAAATACTCTAGTTTAAGACAAATATGAATAAATATTTACAAGTACATATACATGTACACTATAAATTAAAATTACAAATATGTGTACACATGTATTTAACATATGTACAAAGATACACATAAAAGATGAAGTGGAATATATCAATCAAAATATAATAAAATGCATGTATGTATTTGGAAATCGTGAAAATAAAATAAACATAAAAGCATGTACATGTGTATATATTTACAGAATAAAAATGTATATGTATATGTATTGTTAAATTATGAAAATACGATATGTATATTAAAACACCTATATATAATATGAGTACAAATAACGTGTACATTTAGAATAAGAGAAATATTTATAATAACTCAAAAAACGAATATATATGTATAATATAAAAAAATGTATTTTGAATTGTAAAATACGAGGAACATGTGTGTTTAAAATGCGTATGTATACACATATATATGTGTTTCAAAAAGGTGAAGAAAAATCATAGGTATACGCATATTTATGAAAGTAAAAAACTAAAATATAATAATATATATATAGAGGTAAAAAAAGAAACTGCACGAAATATATATATACAAGTACGTATATTACATTGAAATGCATGTATATATAATCATGCGTGCTTTAGAAATATAGAAATAAGGATAAAAATAATAAAGGGAAGAAAAAGAATGGGCCAAATTGAATTAAAACGAAAAAACAAATTTAGAAAAATAAAAAAATAAAAAAAATAAAATCAGGACCAACTGAAATGCGCGCGTAACAGTGGAGAACCAAAAGGGAAATTATCCCCTCCTTCCAAAACGCTGCGCAACAAGCGGCCAAATTGAAACAAAAATAAAATGTGCCGCCCAATTTCTAAAAAAACAAAACAAGTTTAATTGAAATGCGCTGCAAACAGGAGGGGCCAATTGCGCAAATAGACCATGTGACGTCAAAACGCGCGGATCCTCCCCTTCAGGTCGGGTCACCGCGCGGGTCGCCCCAGGCTAAAACGGCGCTGTTTTAATCTGTTACTTAAAACCAATTTTTTTTCTAAAACACATTTACCCGAATGAAAAGGAAAAAAAAACAAAAAAGCTTCCATGGTGCTCTGCTAGGGCTTGGGACCCTAACGTCCTCGCGCCGCCTCTCAGGCGATTCGGACGGTCCAAATTTCGGCACCGGTTCCGACCCCAACTCAGGTAAGTTTTCCTTTCCTTTTTCTTTATTATTTTAAATGAAACGAAGTGAGAAATAAAAGAAAATGAAAAAGCATGTAAAACGATAAACACTTTTTAAAAAAAAGAAATCACCTTCTAAAAAAAACAAGTTTTCGTTGCTTTTTATTCTCGATTCTCTCCGTTCATACCCTATTCCCCTTTATTTTACAGATTTAATGGCCTTTTATAGGCCGAAAAGAAAAGAAAGAAAAAAAAATAAAAAAATAAATTATATATTTTGCTTGTTTTTCTCCTTCGAACTCTTTGAGTCCGTGTTTGCAAGTATCACGGAGCGTTCGTGGAGGAGTTGTAATACCCCGAAAATCTTTACAGCAAGATATTATCTTTGATATAATAAAATAAGAAAATAAAGCGTCAAAAAGGGGAAATTTTGGAGTTATGTCAACATTGGGTCGTATATTATGACATATTAGTTCAAGAAAGGATTAAATCGTAAAAGTGAGGAAAGTTTTGTTGCCCAAGAGTAAATACTCAAAAATTAAGGGGTTAAAGTGTAAATATGAAAAGTTGAAGGACCAATGGTGTAAATATTTTAAGGGTGGAATGATCTAGAAACTAAGAAAAATGGATGGATTAGGACCAAATTGAAAAAGGTGAAGAAGTTTGAGGGACTAAATCACAATTTTACCAAATTAAGTGATGACTCAATATGGAATTTTAAAAGATCATGAAGGGCAAAATGGTCAATTAGAAGAGAAAAATCTAGAAGATAATGATGATGTTGGAGATATTTTAGATTAATTAAATAAATATTAGTTTATTAATATTTTGATTTGATTTTTAAATGATGTGTTATTATTTTATTATTTTAATATTTAGTATATATATGTGTGTGGAAAGAAAGATGAGAAGGATCCAACCCATCATCTTTTCCATGCAATTCACGTTAGAAGAGAAGAGAAGAAAGAAAGTTTTACTTTCTTTACAATTTAGTCCTTCCACAAAAAAATCATCATTTTTATCTAGAAATCAAAAGAATTTCCATATCCATCAAGAGAGAAAGATAACAAGGAGACTATGGGGAGCTAGAATATCAAGTTAGATTCAAGAAATAGAAGCTGGAGGAGAGAGAAAATCAAGTTAAAGATTAAAATCAATATGACAAGGTAAGTACATCAAGATTTTAATATATTTTTAAGTTTGATATTATTGAAAAAGCATGGAAATGATGTTAATGTAAAGTTTTTGTATATATGGTCCTATGTTCTTGATATGTTAGTGAAGAGAAAATAAGAGAAAGTGATGAGAAATAGTGTAGAGAAAGAAAATAAGGGTGTTATAAACATGGTAATAAACATCTTGCACTAAAATGGTTTTGGACAGTAACAGTGGGCTCACTTTGAAAAATCACCATAAATTATGAAAATTTAATTAGAGTATGAATAAAATATGGAATTAAATCTTATTGAGTCTAGTTTCTCATAAAAGAAACGGTATAAGTAATGGAATTGTAAATTATGAGATATAATAAATTTTGTGAGACAAGGTCAGAATGAATTCGGGTTCCCCTGTTCTGACTTGGAAAAATCATTAAAAATTGTAAAAAAATAGTTATGGGTTAAAATTTATATGTTTAAAATCCTTAATGAGTCTATTTTCAATAGAAACAAATGGGGACATCATCTGAATTCTGAACAAAGAGATAATTATTTTTTAGTAAAGAAGGGTCGGAATTGTCAGACAGCAGAACAAAGGTGACTTTAAAGAATAAACTGTACTTATTGGCTGAACTAAAAATTCTGAAAAGTTTATGGTAAGAAGGTATGTGAGTCTAGTTTCAGGTAAAATTAGCGGATCTTAATTTGGAGTTCTGTAGCTCAAGATAAAAATAATTTAGTGGCTATAACTCAAATAGACAGCTCTGAATAAATTTACAAGTAAATTGTGAAATCATAGATAATGTTACTTATAAGCATGTATTATAAATTAAGGATGTGGAATGGAGAGGAGGAGGAGGAAAATATATATATGAATATTCAGTTAGCATGGATAACTTGCACGTTTTAGACTCAGGGACTAAATTGAATAAAAGTAAAACTTTAAGGGTAAATTTGTAAAAAATGTCAAAAAGTGACCAAATTGCATGAAATGAATTGTTTTATTATTTAAATTAGCAAATGGAATGAAATATTAATTTAGATCAAGATTGGGTGAGATTTTGAGAAAAAATAGAAAACTTCAAAATATCCCTGAATTTTGGTATTTCTGCAATTTAGTCTGGTAAGCTCGAATGAGCTATATTCTGTAATAATTTTAATTGAAGTGAATGCTATTTGGTAATGAAAATTATATATATGTGTGTATTATTATTGGAATTAAATTATTATTGGTAATATGTATAATTATTTGATACATTTAATGATTATCTAAGCTAAATTGAGTTGGAAGCTTGTTGGAGATATATCACAGTATCCATTGGTTCTATCGGTAATTTTGGATGATTTGATTCTGGTTATAATGGCATGTATAAGTTAAATTGATTAACGTTAGCTCATTAATGTATTGATTTTGATTGGTTATAAATATGAATGCTAGATAAAATGAAATGTCGAAAATTAATTAGTAAACTCGGTAATGCCTCGTACCCTATTTTGGTGTCGAATACGGGTAAGGGTGTTACAGAGTGGCCCCGAGCGTCTGGCGGTTGGATGCTTCTTTGGCGTCAGGCGGACATGCGGCTAGGGTTTATTTCTCCCTTAGGTTTTCTTTAGTTGCTGGGCTAGGGACTATTTTGGGTTGTTTTTTATGTTTGGGCCTGGGTTGATTGGGCCCTATTACATCCAACATTAAAGCCCGTTGATGATTGCTAAAGATACGACCCCAAGTACTTGAACAACCGCCAACCCTTAGTTTACAGCTCCATCTGTTTCAAGGCACCCTCGATGATAAAGGCTGTTGGATCTTCTACACCGTCACCGATTCCTCCGACCATGACACTCTTTAACTGAAAACTGAGCACGCTCTGGCATGCCGTCATCCAAAATGAACCCCTTTGGATCGTCTTCCCAACCAACATCATCATCAACCTCAAACAAAGAACTCATTTTCGACTTCTACAAAACCATCTACGGTCGAGGGGACAACGTTCATATAACCGGAAAATGGGTGTTTATCGTTGTAGTCTGTGTCGCATATTACCATCCTTAACATCCATGTCCGCCATTAGAGACCTTCGGGGGAACACTGACTTTGCTTCATCTCCAACACGTGCGGGAGGGAGAGGGAGATAGGATGGTGATAGAATCTCCATTTTTGGGTCTCAGAAGAAGATTGGAGTTGATCATTGCTTGTTGAGTTATTGCATTGATGGGTTGGTTGATGCTGTCACGGGGTCCACTGGGATTACCATTAGTAATAGCTATTTGACAGACAAGTCTACAACCCACTGATCTGTCAAGTCTCTAGCGTTAAGGGCCGCCGTGTGAAAATGCCTGAGATAATCTCATAAATGATCATCAGATCTCTATTTGATGGACAGAAGACTTATAGGTGTACTCATAATGGTTTTGTATGCTTGGATTTCTCTCAAGAACTGGCGATGTAACTGATCGAATTTATGATTACGGCGCTCAGTACGAGACACTGCCAATTCTTCGCAGTGTCTCTCCGAGCAGTTATAAATAGGGTGAAGTCGGAAAATAATTTTTTTTTGCTAGAATTAAATTATATATTTCTATTATAGTAAAAATGTAATTTTATTATTTTAATAACATATATTTTGATTTAATCATTTTTGGAGGGTCAAAGTGTAATTTTATCATTATTAATTTAAAATTTTATAAATTATAAAAAAGTCTAAATGAAAACATTTTCATTTTAGGAACAGAGCCAGTCCCTGAAAAATGTTACACTCGCAAGTATTAGAAGCTCCCAATATGTACATGTAATCATTATATTGTATTAAATGAGTAGTCGAGTCTTTATTCCACTTTCTTGGGGAACTTAAAAGTCGTAAGGAGGTCGACCCTACAATCTCAAGCATTAGAGGATTATTCAAACAACAGACTCAGTCTATATTTTCAGTATCAGGTCTCAAAGCCTAAATGTTATGCCTCAAAACTTTTCTTTCATTTTGCCGATGTTGCCGGGGATGAACTTGTCTTGGTTGGTATTCTGGGTGAGGATTACGCCTCTGAACTTGGGCATTAAGGGATGAAGTGTTTTTATTTTACTTATTTGGAAACCGAGGCGGAGAAGAAGGTGTAACACCTCGATTTTTAAAAAATTCGACTTTAAGCTGGTTTTCTTAAATCAAATAATTTCAGGAAGTTAAATTGGGAAATAATTTAGAATTTTAAGCTTATGGACTAGATTGTAAGAATAGTAAAATTGTTGTTCCCAATTTGAAAATTTAGTTGGAGGGAACCGTTAATTCTCTCCCTTTGCACGGTTTGTTTCTCAAAAATCATAAAAAAAATCCTCCCAATTTTCTCACTTGCAGTTTCTATTCAAATCAAATTCCTCGTTAAAGATCTAGCTCAAGTTGGTTTAGGGAAGCAAGAGAGTGTAATGCTTCCATATTAAATTTTACGAAATTCTAAAATATTATCGTAAAGTTTAATAAAATAACGGATAAATTTTTATGACTAAATAGATTTTGATGACAACTTAAACGATGTTCTAGGAAATTAATCAAAGGAGCTCCACGTGGATGAATAGCTATAATATGGCAACATGCAGGAGTGGCGATCAACGTGGGTGAAATATTGAATAAGATCATCGACTCTAAAAACTTTGGAACTTAATTATATTAGCATTCATTTATGGACCCTGACCGTCCACATTCTTTTGGGTAGAAACCGAAGAGCACCGGCTTTTGGATGAAACAATTTCTAAAACTCGATTGGCAGCCATTGCTGGGGCAAACAAACTGCTTTTCACCATGTCAGAAAACTTCAAGTATCGGAGTAATCAAGGAGATGGTGGTAATTTAAGTTCCAGTGTTGAACATAATCAAACCCCTACATGTTTCTTCTACTGCCTTCAACTTTTATACTTGTTTTTAATTTGCAGGGTTGAAGGAATTATTGAAGATTGTTGAACAACCAAAAGAACAGTGGATTCTTTGGAACACAAACCTTCTTATTCCAATATTTTCCAGGCAAGACCTTCATACATATTCTTTCACAATTCTATTCTTTGCAACCTGCCATTAATGCCTGCAGATGCAACTTTGTGTAGGCTCCTTAGATTAGAGAAACAAAACTATTGCTATAAAGTATTAAACTTACTTATTACAACATGAAGCTTAACACAATTGATCAATGCAGTGATCCTTCAAACATACATTAAATAATCTTAAATTCGTACTCTAATATTAGTAGAATTTCATGATTGGATTCTTCATCGTTTTAATCCTGTATAATCATGGGTATTTGATGCAGAGTCCATCTGTATCTTTACAGTGATGAATAAGAAATTCATCCTACTTGTAAATACATTCAAATCTTAAGTCAGCAATATTTCAGCTCTTTTGGGCCAAGTTAATGGCCCAAAAGAAAAAAACAGCAATCAATTCCGAATCACAAACTCGCTTTAGCGCTGAGTCAAACAGAGAAAGAATGAAAGGTTGACCCTTTTTCTTAAAAGTAGCCTCTTTTCATGTTCTTGACACTGCAAAAAAACTTGGGTTTGCTCTGAAGGCTCTAATTGTAGTAGTTCTTACTTAATTTAGGGTTTTAGGGTTCTCATTTCTCTTATTGTTCTTAGTTTTTTTTTCTTTTTGTAATTCTTTTTGCCTTTGGGATTAAAAGTTTAAAGCTTGAAATGGATGGGGAGGAGTTGACAGAGCAGGAGACTGCCCTTTATGATAGGCAAATTAGGGTTTGGGGTGCTGATGCTCAAAGAAGGTAATTTTATTTATTATTTTTATCGTGCCTTTATTTTTCTTTATTCTTTGAATTTCTTTTAACCTTCATGAGTTTTTTTTTATTTTTTTATTTTTTTGTTTTTGGTTTTCCATTTATGTTTTAGACTAAGCAAATCTCACATTCTAGTCTGTGGACTGAAAGGAACTGTTGCTGAGGTATAACATTTTATGGCATTTTACACAATGGGTCTTACTTGCTTTATTACTACAAGTCTTTTGTTATTTTTTTAGTCAATGTCTTATATTTAAATTTGTGGTTATGGGTAGTTTTGCAAGAATATTGTACTGGCAGGAGTTGGTAGTGTGACATTGGTGGATGATCGTGTCGTTACCGATGAGTCTTTACCTGCGAATTTTTTGATATTGCCTCATGAAAATCACTACAACGGGAAAACTCTGGCTGAGGTTTGCTGTGATTCTTTGAAAGAATTCAACCCCATGGTTGATGTTGCTGTGGAAACAGGTTAGCCGCTTAATTCGTTGGTGTTTCTTTTGCATATGCTTCGTAGTTTCATGTAGTGTTCAGTGAAAAAAACTAGTAGCAGTGCTTGTAAATTTTGTGTTTTTGGATTTCAGTCCCTTTACAAGTAGTAAATCTATTTCTTTTGGGAGGACTGCAGGCGATATATCAACATTTGGTGTCGAGTTCTTTGAAAAGTTTGATGCTGTGATCATCAGTTGTTGCTCTCTTGGAAAAAAGGTACTTAGATAATGATTCTCAATAGATCTTTCAAATTATTTGATGCCTTGATGTGTTTGCACTTCAAATTTGCTACTGAAACTTCAGTTTTATTTCAGAAATTGATCAATCAAAAGTGTCGGAAATTATCAAAGCGTGTAGCATTTTATACAGTTGAGTGTAGAGGCTCTTGTGGTGAAATGTTCGTTGATTTACAGGACTATAAATATTCAAAGGTGATAATATTAAACATTTAACTAATTTTAGTAAATTTTTATGTTTGCTGGACAAGCTAGTAAGCCACTTTTATTCTATGTTAATCAGACTCCGGTTTATAAGTATTTATTCCCCTTTTTCCCTTTTTAATTTTTTCAGAAAAAGCTCGAGGAAACCATTGAATGCCAGATAGAATACCCTAGCTTTGAGGTATGAAATGGTTTATGCTTGTTGCAAGCAATGATTTGTGTTGATAACTACACCTAAAGGCATTTTCTTATAATCAACCTTAGTACATATTGTGCCATGCTGCCCCATATGCTATGATTTTATCATGTAATGATGTGCCATCTGAACCGTGTACATTCTTTTCCACTGCAGGAAGCCATTTCAGTACCTTGGAGAGCACTTCCGAGGAGAGTGTCAAAGCTTTACTTTGCTATGAGAGGTATGCTAAATCCGTTCTTGCTTTTTACTCGAGTAAATGGCAGAGTTGAAATCAAGCAACTAAAATTTGAATTTGTTGATTTTAGGCATAACATAGTATCCTTTTTTTGCATTCATGCTGGCATGCTCTTGATGAACCATTTTACTGTACCGATGTTAAACTTGGCCAATTTTACACGAGACCTTGTTTACTTATTATTAGCTTTGTTTTGAACTTGTCTTGGTATTGCAACTGATTACATGATTTCTCTATGTTCTTTCAGTGATAGAGCAGTTTGAAGATGTTGAAGGTCGTAATCCCGGAGAAACCTCCATTGCTGATCGTCTAGGTGTTTTGAAGCTCAGAAAGGAACTTTGTGAAACAAATGTACAGTATTGAGCAGTTTAATCTACACTTGTATAGTAATGTGTTGCATTTTCATACATATGCTATATTGATTTAATGCAGTCACTGGACGAGTCTCAAATACCCGATGCACTTCTAGAAAGACTTCTAACAGATACAAGGGAGTTCCCTCCAGTTTGTGCCATCATTGGAGGAATACTTGGACAGGTTCGATTTTTTTCTTGTCCCTCATTTGAAACAATTAAATACCTATGTTGCTTTGATTCTTCATCTTTCTTGAGGTATCCATACCTGACTCAGGTACAGGGTTATTAGTATATTAGTTTAATGTGATTGAGTGTTGAGTGATGTAGGAGGTGATCAAAGCAATATCAGGCAAAGGGGATCCACTCAAGAATTTCTTCTTCTTTGATGCCATGGATGGGAAGGGCTTGATAGAGGATATATCAGGGCCCAGCACTAGAAGCTGAGCAGAGCAGGCTTTGATGCTGTTAAAGCTTTTTATAGGATCACCTAATGTTATTGTTGCCTAAAACTGAAATTCTGGAAAAACGAAACTTGAGAACTTGTAATCATTTTTGAAGAATTGGGAGCCAACACTGTTGCTAATGAATCATAATTTGTGATTCTCAAGAAATGCTTCGATTAAAACCCCTCGGAGTGCTTGATTGAATGGACCTTGTAGGATGCTGTAGAGTTTTAAGAAGTTACCATATGATATTTAAACATTAAGGAATGAAATAATAACCCCTCAAATAATCTTGATAGATTATGTATGGCAAAGTTTAAATAAGGTGAATTAAAAGTAGTGGTTTTCAGTTTATGGTGGGTAAAGTTGCAATCAAAAAGATGAATAGACTTTATGAGAAATTGTTATCATCAAATCAAAAGCATCATTGTTCAGATTCAGCTAATTGTTTAAGTGATCACCATATAACACATTTGCTTAGTCAGGGGCGGCTCCTTTTTATTGAAGAACCAAACATGGCACTTTATCTTTTATCATGTATGACCCACTCTCCAATGTCCTACACCACCTGCAGTGGACTGATACAATTATTGAAGGAAAAAAAGCTAAAGATCACCTAGCCAAAACCACTGATAATATAAAGGAAAACATGAATGCTTTTTCTAAGTGGGGGGTTCTTTATTGTGGCACTCAATATTAAAATGAAATAAGAAACTATGGCAAATGTGCCTTTGGTGCTACTATTCAAACACCAACTTATTCATTTAAACTAACTAATCAACTTCAAATATAGCTTTTAATAGCATATAAGATTTCCTTCTATTCTAAGAATTTAGAAGCGTTAGAAAGACTCAAAATGATTAGGGGATCTCCCATGGCTTTTCACAAAGTAATCTACCATTATGATAAAATAGAAAATGAAAGCAAGATGTGGAAATCTTGCCGAAATTTACCACCTTTTCCACAACTATATAATCATATGATTGTAATGCTTTAGGGGGTCAGTCTCATATGGAAATCCACTTCATATGAACTCTTTCTTCCTTTGGAGTGAGCTCTGTAATGCTCTCCCATGGATCCAAAGCTGAAGCAAAAGTTTGAGGGCATCAAAAAATCAAAGAAAGCCAAGAAACAGGACAAGGTTTTCATATACACGTTCATAGCATTTAGTTGCATTGTAATATGTTTTCTGTTCATGTATGAGCTCCCCAATCTTTTGTTTATTGCAGGCAACCTTATTGTAGTTGTTTTGATTGGAGAATCCAAGTTTTTTGCCTCAGCCTCTCGTGATATGAACATGTACTACGATGAATACGTTGATCGGAGTCGTCAAAGACTCGGGAATCGTTCCACTCTGGAAGTGGAGAGCGAGAAGAAAATGAAAGGTGATGAAGAAAAGGTAAAGAAGGGATCCAGAAAGAAAGAAAAAAATGAGGATGTTTTGGCTAGTGAGGAATTAAAGAAAAGAGCTGATGATTTCATAGCCAGGGCAGGCAAAGGAGGTTTGAAGATGGATTACCACTTTAAAAGAACCTAACCTACTGGATTGTTGCTGCTATTTCTCTCCTCACTTGGCCTCTGATTATAAATATGTAGTTCAATGAAGTATAACATCTTCTATATGTGTGTGTATGTTGAAGCATCTAAGACACGATATAGTTTGGTTCCAATTAATCCCAGGTTTCAAAGTATATAGATGAGGTAACTTCATCTCAGCATGTATTGCAGCAATAGCAATAGCATCCCCTTCTTTTCATATGGAATGCCCAATACTGAGCTACCATTTCCTAATCATATCCTTATAAGTACCATCTCCTCCCTATACTAAAAGTCATATTGCATTTTGCTTTTTCTACTTAAAAATCGAGTAAATTAGTCATTGTATGTTAAATCAAAGAGCAAATCAATCATTTCTGTTAAAAATCTCATCCATTTCTACTGCTAAAAACTGATCTGATCAATGGAATAATCAGACTGTGATATGTGATGTGCTACATATACCTCATGTTGATGTACAATAATCAATTTTTAACAGGACTAATTTGCTCTTTGATCTAATGTAAATGGACTAATTTGCCTATTTCTTTTAATAGAGGAGAGAAAATGCAATCTAACTATCAGTATAATGGCTTCCATGATACTTTTACCTACCTTTATTCAACTTATTATGTCTTGTAAATGAAACCAATTCTCATTGATTTTAACTTTACTCGCAAGCCCGGAGCTAGAAATATTGATGAAAAAGATATGATACTGGTATAAAATAGATATTTTTAAATTTGGGATAATGAGAGCCACTCAAATTAATATTTAGATATTTTTTACTAAATTATTTTTATCATAGAAAATAATATTTAGATATTACTCTATAACATTTTACTAAATTTTATTAAAAATATTACTAAATTTATAGTGAAATTTTGTAAATTATATTAAAGAAAATTAAAATAAACAAAGTTTATCATAATTTTTATATTAATTATAAGATTAAAAATAAAATTAAAAACAAAAAGCTTAAAAAAGAGTTTTTATGAAATTTAAGTAAGTTCACCTCTGGTGACTCAAAAACATTTGGAAATGAAGCCATTGAAAATTCAGGGGTCTAAAATAGAGATGAGAATGGGATAGGATGGGAGTTGTTAGGATTCTAGAAATAACTCCCATTGTATACAATAGGATTTTAAAGGTGACACACACACCATGTACCAATACCACTTAGCTCTACAATATTATGATAAGATGTGATACATGTAGCATTTGCCGGAGTGTTCATCACCTGCAGTTAGCTTCTTACAATTTAAACAGAATATTGGAGTTTTTCATATGCTATGTATCCACTTTTCTCACATGGAATGATGAGAAAAATGCAAATTATTTGAGTTCTTTGGATACTTGAAATCTAATTCAAGAGATGAAAATGATGAGTATCATGAGATAGACCTGCCATTGGTAAGGAGGAGCACGAAGACCAAGTTTCAGTGGCTTGGGAAGACAAACAGTTTCATTTAATCCAAATGAGACAACTAAATCTGATACATGTTATATATATATATATAAAAGCAATTCATATAATTCATCCCTAACTAAATCATATGTTATTGTCATGGGTCATGGATCAAAATTCGTGACAAAGACACATAATCTATTTCATGAAGGTCAATTGATCGAATGTGACTCATTTAACACTTTTAGACTGATTTATTTGTAGAACATATGAAGAAGTTCATCTACTCGAAGCCTTGTAACTCAGTGAAGCATCCCAATAAAACTAAAGTTATCATGATAATTATTGTAAATCTTACACTCTCATTTTGTAGATAGGTACTAATCACCGTTATTAATTTAATTCCATCTATACAGTTAAATCTAAAGGAGCTTAACTATGAATAGAACCCTCACCTTCATTTATAACCATCCCATTATATCTCATTAATAATAATTAAATATTAATGAGAGAAGAACTCGAAAATTGATAATGGAAATTGAATGCTTCCATAAAGCATTTCTTCTTATCTATATTGTAGATAGTTATTAGTATTTTATGCAGTTACATTTTAAAAGTTAACATAAATGCAGGACTAAGATTCCATTGATTCTCTATCCACATAACATTTATAATCTCAAAGTAGCATGGCTCTATCGTGTCATCACGAAGCTATAATCTGTGACGGTCACGAGGGAAAAGTGAAAGTTTTACGAATGTTTCCCAGACCGTAGAAGAGCATCACCACTCGCTCCAGTCCTACTCCAAACCCACCATATCTGTACAATTGTATAGATTTAACTGTAAGCAATTCAATCCTGTTAACACCAAGAAATGCCTTGCCAATAGTAGATACTATTTGCACAAACATTGATAAACATATATTCTGATACCCTAGTCTTTAAGTTAAGGATCAAGGCATTGGTCATCGTTACAGGTGTTGGTGTTAGAGGCAGCAGCAAACTGCTTCAGTCTTGCTTGGACAGCAAGCCTCGAGGCTTAGAGAAGAAACAAACGAGAAAGAAAACAAAAAAGAAGCTTGCAAGTGGAAAAACAGAAAAGAAATGAGAGAATTTGAATGAAAAACAAGCTGAAATCTTTCATTAACATCAAAAAGCATTAAGCCAATACAAATATACTGGTCAACTTTACAAAACAAGTAAGCTAACACCTAATCAATTACCTAACACCACTAATTTGCATTGAAACTTACAAGATTAACTTGCATTAGTAGCTTTGCTGATTTTTCAGTCAATCATCATCAAATTTACATCAAAACATTTACCTACTAAGTTCAAAATGAACTATATTACAAAAGGATTAAAAACAACTAAAAATAGCAAATAAATCAGCAACTTTAAGCTTCAGCTGCAGCACACCATGGCTCGACTGCCTGCTGCCCTTTTTCTTGCATGGCCACCTTTGCATGGGAACTAACTTTAACACTCCTCCTTAGTTTCCATGCTGGTAACACCTAGCTTCCTTTTTAATTTTACAAATCTTGACACATTGAGTGCCTTGGTAAAGATGTCTGCAATTTACTCTTCCGAATTGCAATGAACCAGCTCGATTTCATGAGCTTGCTCCATCTCCCTTATAACATGTAGCTTGATATTGAAGTGCTTTGTTCTGCCATGGAAGACAGGATTCTTTGCAATTGCAATAGCAGATTTGTTATCACAGTAAATCTCTGTTGCCTCTTCTTGATTTTGGTTCAAATCAGTAAGAATTTTCCTAAGCCATATGGCTTGATTCATAACAGATGCAGCAACAACAATTTAGCTTCTGCTGTTGACTGTGCCACTAGACTCTGCTTCTTAGAACTCCAGCAAAATATGTCTGAGCCAAGGCTAAATGCATATCCAGATGTGCTACTCATGTCATCACATGATCCAGCCCAGTCACTATCAACATAGCCTGTTAACTTCATGTTTTCAACCCTTTTGAACAATACACCATGATCAATGGTGCCTTTGATGTATCTCAACACTCTTTTGGCTGCTTGAAAGTGCTGATCATTGCAACAATTCATGAATCTAGATAGCACACTAACAGAAAACATAATATCGGGCCTTGTTGCAGTCAAGTACAGCAGACTACCAATGAGATTCTTGTACATTGTCTTACAAACAGGTTCACCACTGCCCTGCCTCGATAGCTTCATACCAACAGCCATTGGTGTGCTTGTTGGCTTACAGTTCTTCATGGAGAACTTGTTTAAGTCCTTCATAGCAAAGGAACTCTGGCTGAGAAAGATTCCATTTGCTGTTTGTTTCACTTCCATTCCTAGGAAGTGGTTCATTCTGCCTAGATCAGACATCTCAAACATTTTCATCATTTTCTTATTGAAGTCATGTAGTATATTCTTGTCTCCTCCAGTTACTAACAAATCATCAACATAAAGTGACAAGATAAGCTGAGTTTCAGCTTGATTTTTCTTCACATACAATGTTGGTTCACTGACACTTCTCTCGAATTCCAAACTGATCAGATAGGAGTCAATTCGAGCATACCAAGCTCGAGGGGCCTGCTTCAGGCCATACAAGGCCTTTTTCAGCTTGTACACCATATGTTCTTTGCTAGTGACTACAAACCCTTGAGGCTGCTCGATGTAGATCTCTTCTTTTAGGAAATCATTGAGAAATGCAGACTTTACATCTAGCTGATGAATGGTCCACTGATTTTGAGTAGCTAAGGCAACTATCATTCTAACTGTGTCAAGCCTGGCTACTGGTGCAAAAGTCACCAGGTAGTCTAGGCCATAACTCTGGCTGAAACCTTCGACAACAAGCCTAGCTTTTAGCTTGTTTAGACTGCCATCAACATTTTGTTTTGCTCGATAGACCCATTTCACTCCAATGGTCTTCTTTCCAGTAGGCTTATCAATCAATTCTCATGTCTGATTCTTCTGGATCATGTTGATTTCATTAACCATAGCCTGTTTCCAGCCTTCATCTGCCTCAGCCTCTTCAAAACTGATAGGTTCAGCTATAGCAACCTGTGCTCTTTCATAGATTTCATCTAGGGACCTTGTGCCTCTCACAGGAACATCATCAATGTCCATTTCAGGACTAAGCTGCTCAAGTTCAGCTTGATTAGGCACTAGGTCTTCTGAAATAGCTTCTGGTTCATTCTTCTCCCAATTCCAGCATGCCTTTTCATCAAAGATAACATCTCTGCTTACCTGGACTGTGCTTGTCAAGGGATCCAGTACCCTATAGCTCTTCTTGACTGAGCTATAGCCCACTAGGATACCTGGTTGAGCCCCTTTTTGAAAGCTTGTCCCTCTTTACTGCTGGTATTTATGCATAGCATAGACAACCAAACACTTTTAAGTGTTCCAAGGAAGGCTTGAATCCAAACCAAGCCTCGAAAGGTGTCTTGTGAGCAAGGGCCTTGGTTGGAAGCCTATTCTGAAGGTAAACAACAGTGTTTACTGCCTCAGCTCACATGGTATTGGGCCGTTTCTTCTCAAACAGTAGGCATCTGGCCATATCCATCAGGCTTCTGTTCTTCCTTTCAGATACCCCATTTTGCTGAGGTGTGTACACATTTGTTAGCTGATGTTTGATGCCAGCATCACTACAAATGGTTTATAACTGAGCTGAAGTGTACTCAGTCCCATTGTCTGACCTTATCGATTTCAGCTTGTAGCCTGTTTCTGTCTCAACAACAATTTTAAACTTCACAAACACTTGAGCTACCTCAGACTTGTGTTTCAAGAAGAAAAGCCAGCAAAACCTTGTAAAATCATCAATGAAGAGGATGAAATACTTGTTTTTGCTAAGTGATTCAGTCCTCATAGGTCCACATACATCAGAGTGCACCAGTTGCAATCTTTCAGTGGCTCTCCATGCTGAGTTTGTAGGAAATGGCAATTTTGCCTGTTTTCCCATCTGGCAAACTTCACACATCGTCATGCTCCACTGAGTTGGTGAAGTTCTCAGCCAAGCCCTCTCTGGCCATTCGAGCCATGGATCTGAAGTTGGCATGTCCAAGCCTTTGATGCCAGAGCTTGGAATCATCTGTAGAGGCTGTGTATGCTGACTTTGAGTTATTTGGCCAATGAACCTCAAAGCATTTATCAGTCATTGTGACTGTCATAAGGCTTGATCCACTTGGATCAGCAATCTAGCACTGTTTGTCCTTGAACACAACTGAATAGCCTCTCTTGAGCAATTGAGCTATGCTGAGAAGGTTTCTGTCAATCTCAGGCACCAATAGCACATTCGAGATGACTTTGTTGCCTGTAGGAGTGCATATCATCACATCTCCTTTTCCTTCAGCCTTTATAGACTGACCATTTCCAACCTTAACCTTGGTTTTGTAGCTTCTGTCCAAGGTTTTAAACAAAGATGCATCTGGTGACATGTGGTTAGTGCAGCCACTGTCCAATAGCCAGCCTTTAGAGCATTTCTTCTCAGCGGCTAAGCAAGACACAACAAAGACCTGCTCCTCTTGGTCACTACTGTCTTCAGCCACTCGAGCTTCAGCCTTTGGTTGTTGAAATTGGCTCTGTCTTGGTTTGGTTTTGTTTTTACAAACCTTTTCAACATGGCTTTTCTTTTTGCAATACTGGCATATAGCATCTGGTCTGAACCAACATTTGTCTTCTAGATGACCTTGCCTCTTGCAATATCTACTGGGCTAATCACTGCTTTTTGCAACATCAAGCTTAGGCCTATTTTTTCAGGGATTTTTGCCTCTATAAGCATTGATGCTCGAGGCTTCTCTGGCTCTAGCTTGAAATGCACCTTCCTGGTGGTCTTCAGCCCTACTAGCTTTTCTTTGTTCCTGAGCATAAAAGGTATTAATCAGCTCAGTCAAAGAGATGCTAGCAAGATCTCTTGAGTCCTCTAAGGAGCATATCTTTGCCTCATATCTCTCAGGCAAAGTGGAGAGGACCTTTTCCACAATTCTTGCCTCATCAAAGTGCTCACCTAGGAGCCTTATGCTGTTAACCACTGTCATGATTCTATTTGCATACTGCTTCATTGTTTTTTCTTCCCTCATCTTCAGATTCTCAAAGTCCCTTCTCAAATTCAATAGTTGTTGTTGCCTTGTCCTCTTTGTGCCTTGAAACTCCTCCTTAAGCTTATCCCAGGCCTGTTTTGGAATCTCACAGGCCATAATTCTGGTGAAGATGACATCTGACACACAGTTTGGAATGCAGGACATGGCTTTATGCCTTTTGGTCCTCTCATCAGCATGTTGTCTGATCTGAACTACTGTGGGATTGTCCCTCAGTGGTGCTGGCTCAGTATCTGTGTTGACAACTTTCCACAGATCAAAGGCCTGCAGGTAAGTCTTCATTTTTACCATCTATATGTGAAAGCCTTATCTATTGAAGACTGGTGGGGCTGCTGGTGAAAATCCTAAAGAAGCCATTCTGACTTCTTGGTTTGATACAACAGGTCCACTAAGACAAAGGCTCTAGATACCAATTGTTGGTGTTAGAGGCAGCAGCAGACTACTTCAGTCTTGCTTGGACAGCAAGCCTCGAGGCTTGAAGGAGAAACAAATGAGAAAGAAAATAGAAAAGAAGCTTGCAAGTGGAAAAACAGAAAAGAAAGGAGAGAATTTGAATGAAAAACAAGCTGAAATCTTTCATTAACATCAAAAAGCATTAAGCCATTACAAATATACTGGTCAACTTCACAAAACAAGTAAGCTAACACCTAATCAATTACCTAACACCACTAATTTGCATTGAAACTTATAAGATTAACTTGCATTAGTAGCTTTGTTGATTTTTCAGTCAATCAACATCAAATTTACATCAAAACATTTACCTACTAAGTTCAAAATGAACTAGATTACAAAAGGATTAAAAACAACTAAAAATAGCAAATAAGTCAGCAACTTTAAGCTTCAGCTGCTGCACACCATGGCTCGACTGCCTGCTGCCCTTTTTCTTGCATGGCCACCTTTGCATGGGAACTAACTTTAACAACAGGCTCCCGCGGCCACTAGATCAAATGGAGGAGTGAAAGCGGAATCACAACTAACAACTGTCCAAGTATGTGATTTTTTACTTCCTACTCACCTCACTTATTTGACCTATTTCCTCTTTAACATGATTAGAAAAGAAAAGAAAAAAGTGGAAAAATACAGCAGCATTTGACTTAGATATAAATAAGAAAAACACTTTAAAATTAGCTTCAGCATCTAAACTCCTTCCTCAAATGTAAGCCGTAAGGTATATGGATTGAGAAAAAATAACGATAACGTAAACTATTCCAAACTGGGATATTTCTTGCTATTTCAGCAAGATTTAACAGGCTAATACAAGAGTAATTAATGGTCCAAAATAATACAGAAGCTTAATAGGCATATAAGTATTGCAGAACTGAAAAAATGGATAAAGACCTTCAAAGGTTCAAAGGGATATTGCCTCCCTACAGCTTCAAGTTCCTTCCCACACCTCTCATTCAAACTTTCAAACATTGTAACAAATAGTCGGTCTGTTGAACTTTGGCCTGCAATGCAATAGCAGAGAAGTTTTTTTAAGCTCAACCAATGCAGCAATTCTGTTTTGTTCAACTTGTAACTAGCTTAGTTCATTTTGTAATTAGTCTATTTGAAACACCAAGACTAGTTTGCTGGTTGATGTGATGTTTAGGTGATGATGTTGGCTGATAAGTCAGTTTCACTGCAAGATAAGTTATGTAATTTACAATGTAATTAGTGGGAGTAGTTATACATTAAGTAACTGCTTTGTAACTCATATATTTGGCTTAATGAAATCAGTTATGTAGATCAGTTTTTGATCAATTTTTGCATCTGTTTTCTTTGCTTCATTTCTTTCTTACTTTGGGTGATATCCTCAACAAATGGTATTGAGAGCTTGTCATCTTTGAGGGCCTCTATTTTTGATTGTTTGCTTTTGTTGAGTGTTTTGAAAAGGAAGAAACTGAAGCTGTTTTTACTGCTGTAACATGAGTTTTTCACCACCACCATCACCTATCTTTGCTAGTGAAAATTACCACATATGGGTAGTGAAAATGAAGATTTACCTGCAAACTCACAACCTGTGGAATGAGGTGAAAACTGACACAGAACCACCTCCATTGAGAGCCAACCCCACCATAGCACAAATCAGACAACACAGTGAATATTGTGCTAAGAAACACAAAACAATGTCATGTTTGTAAAGTGGAGTTTCTGATGTGATCTTCACTCGGATAATGGCCTATAACACTCCAAAACAGGCTTGAGATAGGCTGAAAGAAGAGTTTTTAGGGTCTGATAAAACCAGGCAACAACAGTTAATCAACTTGATAAGAGACTTTGAAAATTTAAAAATAAGAGAGTCTGAAACAATTAAGCAGTACTCTAATAGAATAATGGCCACAGTCAACAACATCAGGCTCCTTAGAGATGATTTCAGTGACAAGAGAATTATTGAGAAGGTCATTATAACCCTTCCTAAAAAATATGAGTTAATGATCTCCTCATTGGAAGACTCAAGAGATTTATCAACTATTTCACTGTCAAAGTTGATAAATGCTCTTTATGCACAAGAGTAGAGGAGGGTCAACAGGCTGGAGGGGTATCCTAAAAGAGCCTTCCAAGCAAGAAGCAAAAAAAGCTCAGGCTCGAACTACAAAGAAAAGAAATTTTGGCTTGATAAAAGGGAGAAACTAAACAGGGATGCTGGAAGGTTCTCACTATGCATTCACTGCAAGAAGTCCACACACTTGGAGAGGTATTACTGGTACAGACCTGACATCCAGTGTAGGAGCTGCAAGTAATTTGGTCACATGGAAAAGGTCTACAAAAACAAAGGAAGGGCACAACCTCAGCAGCAAAATCAAGCTCAAGTTGTTGAGGACATTCAAGCTCAGGAGGAGCATGTTTTCACTGCATCCTATTTTGCAACCTCAAGTAAGGTCAGAAGGGACTGGTTGATAAACAGTGGTTGTACTCATCATATGGCACCTGATGAAGGGTCATTTAGAGAACTTGACAGTAGTTTTGTCTCCAAATTCAGAATAGGGAATAGAAACTTCATTAAGGCTAGAGGCAGAGGCAATGTTGTAATCAGTACACACTCAGGTAACAAGACAATTTCAGATGTCCTCTTTGTACCTGATATAGACTAAAATATGCTTAGTGTTGGTCAGTTAATAGAGAAGGGTTATTCTCTTATTTTTAAGAATAAATCTTGTGTGATTTAGGACTCACTTGGTCAAGAACTAGTGACAGTAGCTATGACTGAGAGATGTTTTATGTTGGATATAAATCAGTTAGAAAGGAAGGCTTATGTTAGTCTGGATGATGAATCATGTTTGTGGTACAAAAGGTTAGGCCATGTTAACTATAGGTTACTTGGTTTGCTGCACAAGTTGGATCAAGTTGAAGATATGTCCAGGGTTGAAGTAAGGATAGAGTTTGTGAGGTTTTTTCAGCTTAGGAAGCTAGTGAAATTACCATTTCTAGTCAACAAAGCATGGAGAGCTCGAGACTAGCTTTAATTGGTCCATACTGACATTTGTGGACCAATGAAGACCTCTTCTCTAAGTGACAGTAGGTACTTTGTGCTTTTTATAGATGATTGCACAAGGTTCTGCTAGGTGAATTTTCTGAAACAAAAATCAGAAATACCTGAAGTATTTAGCAAGTTTAAAGCCTTAGCTGAGAATCAAGCAAGTTGCAAGCTCAAGGCCTTGAGATCAGACAATGGCACTAAGTATTTGTCAAAAAGGTTTCAGAAGCTATGTGAGCAAGCTGCAATTCAACATCAACTGAGAACAATCTATACACCTCAGCAGAATGGTGTTTGTGAAATGAAGAATCAAATAGTACTTGACATGGCTAGATGCCTACTATTTGAAAGCAAATTGCTAAGTAATTTTTGGGCTGAGGCTGTGAACACCTCAACGTACTTACTCAACAGGGTTCGAGAAGGAATCTCTTTGACTGTCGCTCCTTTTGAAGCATGGTTTGGACACAAGCCAATTGTTTTTCATCTAAAAGTGTTTGGTTGTATCTGCTATACACTTGTTCTAGTTGAGAAGAGAACCAAACTAGAAAGAAAGTTTGTGTCAGGGATCTTTGTTGATTATAGTAGCACAAAGAAGGGGTACAGGGTCTTTGTTCCCACCACCAAAAGGGTTTTGGTAAGTAGGGATGTAAAGTTTGATGATGGCAGTGTATAGAATTGGAATGGTGCAGATGTAAGCTTGAATGAGTAAGATCAACAAGACAGTGATTTGTAGCTTGTTGAAGAAGAAGCATAAATTGATGATGGATTCGATGATGTACTTGTGATAAGTATAAGAACCATCACTGATATCTATCAAAGATGTGATGTGGCTATACTGGAGCCTTCAAGATTTGATGAAGCTACTAAAAAATATTGTTGGAGAAGGGCAGTGCAAGTAGAAATGAAAATGATACATAAGAATGACACATAGGAGCTGGTTAATAAGTCAGTCCAAAAAAGAATCATTGGTATGAAGTGGGTGTTTAGGGTCAAGTACAATGCTGATGGGTCTTTGAACAAGCAAAAGCAAGACTTGTAGTGAAGGGATACAACCAACAGTATGGTATTGACTTCTCAGAGACCTTTGCACCAGTTGCAAGGTTAGATACTATAAGGCTTTTGTTTTCCTTGGTTGCTCAAAAGCAATGGAGAGTGCACCAATTGGATGTCAACTCTGCTTTTCTAAATGGTTTTCTTAAGGAAGAAATCTTCATTGAACAACCAGATGGGTTCAAGGTTTCTGGTGAACCAATTGGATGTCAAGTCTGCTTTATATTCAGTAAGAAAACACATTTACTGTGGATAATGATACATGCAATATATTTATCTTAATTGTCATTTTCATTCATTCCATAGTATCCTTTTTTACATGCAATTCGTTTTGAGTTATATCGAGCTAGTGGAATGATCGATTAGACATATATAATTAGAATTAGAGCTCAAACAATTTGTAATTAAGTTTCAATTATTCGTCTATTAGTTACAACATTATTTAATCATAGGACATTCCATTAAAGTACCATGATTGAACTCTCCCATATTATAAACCGATACATGTACAGATAGGGTGAAATTTATTAAATTCCATTCACTGAATGTGCCAATTTTCAAGTTTGAAAAATCAATCAACTTGTGACGACTTTTTGGATGGGATCCAGGCATTTTTGGGTTGAAATATCTCATAGTGTTCGAATATTTATCTCTTAGCTTCGAAACACACTTTGAATCACTCGATTTCAAGTTCGGGAGCTCAAGTTATTAGCATTTATGAAAACTACGCCAGTAAAATTTTTGGATGGGATTATTACAAAAATTATGAGTTTTGGACTTTTAATTCGAGTTTAAATCATATTGAGTTTGATTTTTAGTCTTAATTTTTATTACATATGAGCCCTATATTGTATTTATTAGATATTATTATTTTTTTCCGAATTGTGGATATAGTTTTAAGTATTTTAAGTTATTTAGGAGTTTTATGTTTCTTAGTCAAACAATAAAGTCTAGTTTAAAACTATTTCTTGTTTAGATTAATTAGAGTTTGGACCTCTTCATTATTTATTAAGGACACAATTGTTTTCATTAATAAAGTTTTAACTCTAGGAGTTAGTTTCTTTGTGCAAGATTTCTTTCTTGTGATTTTTAGAAGTAGTTTTCTTCTCAATTTTTTTCAAAGAGTTGTGTGAATTCATTCTTTATCCTTTAATTTGCCAATGATTATTTCTTGAAGGGTTGATTAGAGTCATTAATTGAGTTTGGTGGGGTTTATATCTCAAAAGGTTCAATTGGACAGTTATCCATCTATCCATCATATCCATCGATTTATTCGATCCATTTTCCACTTTTAAATTTCGTTTATTTATTTATTATTTTGAATATTTATTCTTTATTCTTAAATTTTTTATTTTTGTTATTTTTGTTTTCATTGTTTTCCTAAATTTATTTGGTGTCTTCTTTTTAGGTCAAATCCAAATCTTTCTTTTTTGAGTTGAATAGCTTGAATACGATTTTCTTCCGCTCTATTCTTATTATATACCGTTATGAAAATAACTTAATAATTGTTTGTCTAGTGACATTGTCTTAACGTGTTACCCTCATAAGAATCCTTAATTTTTTGGTTAAATCCGTTCATCTAATTTGATCCTATTTTATCTCATGGTAATCGTTACATTCATTAATGAAAAATTCAATTACTAACAAATAGTAATTAAATCATTTGTTCTAGAGAAATGACCCACGGTCACATTACTTTTCCATTTTTCATGTAATGCCATTGAGAGATATCATTTACCTTTTATTGGGCTATAAATTCTAGTATTGTAAATGAAGTTATGTCATATAGAAATCATATACTCAACATACTAGCTTTCAGCTCTTTAGTTATTTGAACTCAAGCTTTTAATACATTAAAGTATACAATTCACGCACATAGTCAGTTGGTTACTCAAGATTGTGGTAAGTTACACTATGTACTTTACAAGTGAATTAATCATAAATAAACCTAGGATTAATTCAACTTGAGTCTTATATGACGTATTATTAATGCAAATAATTACATTTATTTCTCTATTTTTAGGAGTTAAATGCTTTGATACCTAAGATAAGGTATCTCCTTATTGGATTGATAGATTTAATATTAGTTTTTAATCAATTTGCTCAAATTCAATTCATTACACTATGAACCTTTTAGATTACCTATTAAGAAAGGTTGTCTTCTTGCATTACGATTTGATCACATAGTGCAACTTAGTATTAATTAAACATTGAGTAATCAATGAGCCAACATTTGTTTATATTTTGCTTTGCATGCAAAAAAAAAACGTTGAGAACTAATACAAACAATATTAATATGAATAATAAAATTTTATTTAAACCAATTTATTTATTGAAAATTTTACATGTACAAATAATGAATAAACTACACAGATTCTCTTTCCTATTTAATCATTAGTTTCACCAAAAGGTCCTTACTGTCACAAGGTCACACCAAATGAGACACAAAAATATCATCAACACCAAGAATGTTAAGAACTTTCAACATCTTTTTTAGGGTCGCACTATTGAAACTAAACTAGTTGAAGTAAAACCTCCAAAAATTATTAAGAATACAAGTCTTTACGAATGTAATTCTCTCACCCCTAAAGAAAATGTATTAATCTTGGGTGAATAATCAATGAAGAGTAACAAGCCTCCCTATAGGAAAAGGAAAATATCCCAATTTGTTTCTTATTAAGACATTTTTTGGGGAAAAGACATGGCATTGATAAGAAAGTGATACACCTTTCGCTCCCAGACTAAAATTCGTCCACTTCAAGAGAACCCTTAAAGTTAAGGGTGAACTAATCACTAAAGTTGGTAGCAGAAGGCACCTATCAAAGTTCCCTGCAATTTAAGTACAACGCTAGTAGAGGTAATATGTTTCTGATAACAACCCAAGAGCAATATGGTACAGTCGAAGTATCCTCACAAACTAATGATGAAAGGGCAAATAACAACCTACCTCAAGCAAATGTAAGAGAAGATAAAAGCCTTCCCTATCGACTTTAATCTATGTTGAAATTTGGCTTGCAATGCAACAACAGAGAAGCATTGAAGCTCAACCAGTACAGCAACAACATTTGTTCATATGTAACTAGCTTTAGTTCTTTTGTAATTTGTATTTAAAGTTAGTAAGATTAGTTGCTGATTTGAAAGATGTTCAAATGTGATGTAATAGCTGATAAGTCAGTTTTATTTTGTGTGTAATTTAAGTTATGTTAGTCAAGCAATTAGTGGGAGCAATTATGCATTTGGAAACTTTCATGTAGCATATATGTTTTTTTATCTTAATAAAAATTAATATGAAATCAGTTTTTCATGTTTCGATTTTTGTTCAATTCTCTTTGCATTCGTTTATTTACTTCTTTTCTCTTTTGTTTTTCTGTCAAAACACCAACAAATGGTATACAGAGCCTATCATCTTTGAGGGCCTCTATTGTTGGTAGCTGTTTTTGTGAGAAACCTTGAAGAAAAAGAAACTGAAGTTGTTGTTTTTATTGTTGCTGTAAAATGAGTTTTACACCACCACTACCATCTGTCTTTGCTGGTAAAAACTACCACATTTAGGTAGTGAAGATGAAGACTTACCTACAAGCACATGACTTGTGGAATGTGGTTGAGAATTACATAGAACCAGCTCCATTGAGGGCCAATCCCACTATTGCACAAATCAGACAACATAGTAAAGAGTGTGTTAAGAAGCATAAAGTAATGTCATGCTTACAAAATAGAGTGTCTAATGTGATTTTCACTCGAATAATGGCCTGTAACACTCCAAAGCAAACCTGAGAGAAGCTAAAGGAAGAGTTTCTAGGGTTAAACAAAACCAGACAGTAGCAGTTGATCAACCTCAGGAGGGACTTTGAGAACTTGAAGATGAGAGAGTCTAAAATAATTAAGGAGTACTCTGATAGAATAATGACCACATTCAACAACATCAAGCTCCTTGGAGATGATTTCAGTGAGAGTGGAATTGTTGAGAAGGTCATTACAACCCTTCTTGAAAAATTTGAAGCAAAAATCTCCTTATTGGAGGACTCAAGAGACTTATCAACCATTTCACTGTCTAAGTGGATAAATACTCTGTATGCACTAGAGAAAAGAAGGGCCAGTAGGCTGGAAGAGCATCCTGAAGGAGCTTTCCAAGCAAAAACCAAAAAAAGCTTAGGTTCGAGCTACAAAGGAAAAAAACCATGGCTTGACAAAAAGGAGATACCAAAGAGGGATGCAAGGAAGAAAAAATTTACACCAAGCATTCACTACAAAAAGTCCACACACTTGGAGAGGAATTGCTAGTACAGGCCTGATATTCAGTGTAAGAGCTGCAAGCAGTTTGGTCACATTGAAAAAGTTTACAAGAACAAATGAATGGTACAAACTTAGTAGCAAAATCAAGTTCTGGCTGCTGAGGATATTTAAGCTCAAGAGGAGCATGTTTTCACTGCATCTTGTTTTGTAACTTCAAGCAAAGTCAGAAGGGACTAGTTAGTAGACAATGGCTGCACTCATCATATGACATCTGATGAAGAGTTATTTAAAGATCTTGACAGAAGCTTTGCTTCCAAAGTCAGGATTGGAAATAGAAACCTTATTGAGGCCAGAGGCAGAGGCAATGTTTTAATCAGCACACATTCAGGTAATAAAACAATCTCAGATGTCTTTTTTGTACCTAATATAGACCAAAATCTGCTTAGTGTTGGTCAGTTAATAGAAAATGGTTATTCACTTGTTTTCAAGAATAAATCTAGTGTTATTGAGGACTCACTTGGTCAAGAACTAGTCACAGTAGCCATGACTAAGAGATACTTTATGCTGGATGTGAACCAGTTGGAAATGAAAACCTATACTAGTCTTGCTGATAAAGCTAGTTTATGGCACAAAAGGTTAGACTATGTTAATTATAGATCACTTGGTTTGCTGCACAAATTCAATCTAGTTGAAGACATGTCCAAGGTTGAAGTCAAAGACAGAGTTTATGAAATTTGTCAGCTTGAGAAGCAAGTGAGACTGCCTTTTCTAGTTAACAAGGCATGGAGAGCTCGAGAAAAGCTTTAATTGGTCCATACTGACATTTGTGGACCAATGAAGACCTCTTCTTTGAATAACAACAGATACTTTGTGCTGTTCATAGATGATTATACAAGGTTTTGTTGGGTAAATTTTCTGAAACAAAAGTCAAAAGTACCTGAAGTATTTAGCAAGTTCAAAACATTGCTGAGAATCAATTAGGTTGCAAGCTTAAGGTCTTGAGATCAGACAATGGCATTGAGTATCTATCAGAGAGGTTTCAAAAGCTGTGTGAGCAGGCTGGAATTCAACATCTGCTGACAACCATCTATACTCATCAGCAAAATAGAGTTTGTGAAAGAAAGAATCGAACAGTATTTGACATGGCTAGATGCCTACTGTTTGAAAGCAAATTACCAAGTAAATTTTGAAATTTGAGGTGTGAATACTTGATGTACTGCTAATGATTACCAACCAATGTTGTCAAAGAAAAAACTCCTTTTGAAGCTTGGTTTGGACTTAAGCCAACAGTTTCACATCTAAAGTTGTTTGGTTATGTCTGTTATACACTTATTCCAGCTAAGAAGAGAACCAAACTAGAAAAAAGATCTGTGCCAGGGATCTTTGTTGGTTACAACAACACAAAGAAAGGTTATAGGGCCTTTGATCCTTTCACAAAAGAGATCATGGTGAGTAGGGATGTGAAATTTGATGAGGAAAATGTATGAAAATGGAATGGTACAAATGCAAGCTTGTGTGAACAAGGTCAACAAGACAGTAATTTGCAACTAGCTGAAGAAGAAGAGCCAATTTGTGATGAATTTGATGATGTACCTGTGAGAGGCACAAGAACCATCATTAACATCTATCAAAGATGTGATGTGGCAATACTAGAGCCTTCAAGTTTTGATGAGGCTACTAAAGAAAAGTGTTGGAAAAGAGCTATGGAAGCTGAAATGGAGATGATACACAAGAACAATACTTGGGAACTGGTTGACAGGCCAGACCAGAAGAGGGTTATTGGTGTGAAGTGGGTGTTTAGGGTAGTACAATGCTGATGGGTCTCTAAACAAACACAAGGCAAGACTTGTGGTGAAGGGATACAACCAACAGTATGGCATTGACTTCATAGAAACCTTTGCTCCTGTTGCAAGGTTAGATACTATAAGGCTTTTGTTTGCCTTAGTTGCTCAAAAGAAATGGAGAGTTCATCAATTGGATGTTAATTCTGCTTTCCTGAATGGCTTCCTCAAGGAAGAAATCTTCATTGAAAAACCAAATGGGCTCAAGGTTCCTGATGAAGAGGATAAGGTCTACAAGCTAAAAAAGGTCTTGTATGGTCTAAAGTAGGCACCAAGGGCCTGGTATGGCAGAGTTGATACATATTTGTCTAGGCTTGGGTTTGAGAAGAGTATCAGTGAGCCTACTCTCTATGTGAAGAAATCAGAGAATGAAATCCCTACTGATTGTGTCACTTTATGTAGATGATTTGTTGGTAACTGGAAGCAATGGGAAGCTGATTGAAGAGTTTAAAATTTAGATGCAAGATGTTTTTGAAATGACTGACTTGGGGGAAATGACTTACTTTATTGGCATGGAAGTGAATCAATCTGATCATGCTATCTTCATAAGTCAGCAGGCCTTTGCCTTAAAGATCTTAAACAAATTTTGCATGTCAAACTGCAAAATTGTTAGCACACCAGTGGCTCAAGGTGAAAAATTAACCAACAATGGCAACCATGAAAGAGTTGATGAGAAAGAATATAGAAGCCTTGTAGGTTGTCTGCTCTATTTGACAGCTACAAGGCCTAATATCATGTTTGTTGTTAGTCTTCTGTTTAGATTCATGCATTTTTGCGATGTTTTTCATTTTAAGGCAGCCAAAAGAGTTCTTAGATATGTGAAAGGGACTTTGGATTATAGAGTGAAATTTGAGAAGGCAAAAGAACTCAAGTTGATAGGGTATTCTGATAGTGATTGGGCAGGATCCATTGATGACATGAATAGCACATCTGGCTATTTCTTCACTCTTGGCTCAGGGGTTTTTTGTTGGAGTTCAAAGAAACAACAAACCATTGCTCAATCAACAGCAGAAGCAGAGTACATTGCAACTGTTGCAGCTGTTAATCAAGCCAGTTGATAATAAAAGTGACCAAGGATAGGAATTCTTCACTTACCTTCTTGTCGGTTTTTAGACCATTTGGAAAGTTCAAAATGAAAAGGTATTTAACAACACCGAGTTAATAAACTCTCGGTAACCATTCTTAATGCGTTCCACAGTAACAAAATCCACTCTCTTTGTCCTGCTTGTGATCCACAGCTGAACAATGCAACTCACACTACTCAAGAGGTGTCATCTTATGGATGGGAATTCTCCACTGTCAATCGGACCACAGGGTACTATTGTGTGGTTGTGTTGGGTACTACTAGCAAAGGGAATCAGATAATACTGTTGCATACTATATATGGACTGTAACTCTAAAACTCATTAGTTGGCTACTATTCCTAAAAGTATTACTATGTAGCATCGTGGGAGTTGAAGGACAAATTATAGAAATGGATTAACATCCTCATGTACAAGGTGCCTATCAATTGGAAGCTCAAGCCCATTGTCCAAGATATCCGTCACCTACTACAGAAAATGAACGTTCAAAACCGAGCGGTTCTTGACTCATGTCAAACGACAAGTTGATTGTATGGCGAGAGCTGCTGATAGGTATAGAATACATTAATGTTCTTGGCCTAAGTTGTAATGCGTTATTATGTTGTACTGTTTGCAATGGTATAAAAAAATATTATAGATTATATACCCGGATTCCATCTATCTACGTATCAGAATTACGTAATAATCCAAAAGAGGTGAACCATCATAGCTTTGCAACATCTGCCAAGTCATAAGGCAAAAGGTGGCATGGCAATCACCTAGCAAGCTAAACAAAGGAATCAGATGACAAATGTAAAATACATAATGTACGTGTCAACCTCTTACCATGCAACCTTTGCATGCTTAATTTGGCAGCCTCACACTTGATTTTGGTTTTTATATCAAATCTTTTACATTTATTTCATCCAATTCTCCATTATCTCTAGATTTTTAGACCAAACCATGGATCTTATTCACAAGTTCCTCAACCTCGTAGCTCCTTCATTCACCTTCTTTTCATTTGTCTTTTTATTACCACCCATTTATTTCTTCAACTTCTTCCTTTCCATCTTACGCTCCGTTTTCAGTGAGAATCTTGCTGGGAAAGTCGTCGTCATCACAGGCGCTTCTTCCGGTATAGGAGAGGTAATTAACTTTACATCACCAGTTCTTAATTTTCACGAGACGAAAACCTAAAAACAAAAATGTTGTGTGTGTGCAGCATTTGGCATACGAATATGGTAGAAGAGGAGCAAGGTTAGCTCTGACAGCAAGAAGAGAGAAATCACTGCAAGAAATTGCTGATAGAGCTCGTGATTTGGGATCTCCCGATGTTATTGTAATTCGTGCTGATGTTTCTAAAGTTGATGACTGTAGACGACTTGTTGAGGAAACCGTGAATCATTTCGGAAGATGTAAGTCTATAACTTATGTATGTGCATGTATAAATAACAACGGACAGTGGCGGAGCCGGAGGGACTCCTAAAATTGAAAAGTTTCCATTTAAGCCATTTATAATTTATAAAATTTTAAATTAATAAAAGTAAAATTGGACTTTGAAAAAAAATAATAATAATTTGATTTACTTTACATATTTACTATAGTTTGCCAAAAAAAAAAAATTGGCCCCGCGACTGACAACTGATACTGTTTGTTAATATGTCATGGTCTGGTTATGGATACAGTGGACCATCTGGTAAATAATGCTGGAATCAATACAGTCTGCATGTTTGAAGATGCACCTCCAGACATGTCTCTTTTCAGAGCTATAATGGTACATGATTTTCTAATTAGCTATATCTAGATTCGGGTCAGTGTTTTTTTGTTTATGTTTCTAAAACTGTCACTGCAGGACACAAATTTCTGGGGTTCGGTTTATACAACCCGATTTGCAGTTCCACACCTTAAAACCAGCAAAGGCAAGATCGTTGTCATGTCTTCAGCAGCTTCATGGATGAATGATCCAAGAACAAGCGTCTACAATGTAATTTCAGCCACTTAATTTTGCTGCTTATTTTATATTATGATGATGATGATGATGAGTAGTAGTAGTTCATAATTCTTCAAGGCCTTAATTCATGTCAGGCAAGCAAAGCAGCATTGACAGCCTTTTTCGATACATTAAGGATTGAACTTGGATCCGAGGTTAAGATAACAATTGTAACACCTGGTTTTATCGAGTCTGAAATCACCCAAGGCAAATTCCTTCAAAGAGATGGTAACATGGAAGTTCAGCAAGACATGAGAGATGTAAGTAAACTAGTGTTACTTTGTGCTGTAAATTGTAATAATAAACCTGACCATTTCAAAAATTGAATAGGTACAAGTGAGTTCTATACCAGTAGGGTCAGCCAGTGGGTGCGCCCAGGCAATAGTGAACAGTGCAAGCAAAGGAGATCGGTACTTGACTCAGCCATCATGGTTCAGGGTGACTTACCTATGGAAGCTGTTTTTCCCGGAACTGGTGGAATGGAGTTACAGATTATCCCATTTCTCGAGGCCAGGAGCCCCACACCAGCAAGCACCAAGCAAGAAGATATTGGATTTCACTGGTCTCAAGAATGTTGTTTATCCATCATCCATCCAATCACCCGAGATTAAGACTGACTAATTAATCTGCACCAACCCCAATCTGTTTCAGTACTCTAGTCATATGTTTGAAAGTTCTATCCATGTATGTATGTCAATATTGGAAAAGCTCTAATGATAAACTAGTGTTTGTGTTGTAATAATGAACTTTCAACTTTCTCGCTGGTTGAGCTTTAACTAATCCTAAACAAAATTAACATCATAATGGGGTTCTCATCAAAGATCAACTCCTGCTCTTTGCCATTAATTTTACTGGTTTATAATTAATATAAATAACTAACAAAAGAATGAAGTTTTTAAAAACTAAAAAAGCATATGTATTTTTTTATTTTTTATATAAAATGATAAAAACACCTCCAATGTTGGTACTCAATTAACATAATAAATAAACCTTAAGAAAAAGAGTTGCTTTTTAGTCAAGAGGACGAAACTGATTATATATATCATACACGACTATTTAAGTAAGATCGCTCAGCATAAATGATGGTTTGGGCACAAAATTACATCACAAACAGCAGCTACTCCGTGTTTTGAAAGTTAAACTAGAAAATATATAAGTAATCCTCGGGCAAAGGAGTAAATTTGACTTGGTAACCAGAGGGAACCTCTGGAAGGGAACAATGGTTGGCTTAAGTCATCCTTTGTGCGGCTTCCTTCGCGAGAAGCTTCTCCTTTGCCTTGGATCTGGCTTGTGATTTCGAGCCCATGATACCACCTCCCCACTTCTTCCTGTACTCGTCGTACTTGTCGTTGAAGTTGGCCTGTACCACATATGTTACTTATTATTCAGTATGTTGAAATCAATTTGAATAATATTCGAGGATATAATCTTACCTTGATTGCCTCGAGGATTTTGCTGAACTCCATCTTATCCTCGTTCTTAACCGTGGTCAAGCACAAGACAGATGCAGTTTTCTTGTGGACAATCTGTGGTTAGCACAAACACATAAGTTGCCTACTCGACAATTTGCAGAAAAGCACATAAGTCTGAAAGACAATTACCGATCCCAATCGTGCTTTCCCCTTGACAATGCAGTAGGGGACCTCCATCTTTCTGCACAAAGCAGGAAGCCAGACTACAAGCTCTATGGGATCCACATCGTGGGCGATGACAACCAATTGTGCCTTGTTCTACATAGGTGATGGTAAAATTTATAAGAACTTCACAGTAAAAGAAAATGCAGGGTACCATACTAGCTGAACTGACGAATATAAAGAAACAAGAGGGCAACCTGTTCAATAAGGTAGGTAACATGGTTAAGTCCGTATTTCACAACAATTGGTTTCTTAGACTCAGGGGCTTTGCCTTCAGCCTCAGCCTGAGCCTTTTTCAGTAGACGTTCCTTCTTGGCTGCCTTGTCCTCCGGTCTGTACTTGAGAAGCAGCTTGAATAGACTCGTAGCTGAAATAAGACATAAAATAACAGAGAATCCTGATCATTATAAACAGGAAAAAATTCTCCAGAAAGAGATGTGGCACACGATAAAACAGGGAATTAGGGGCTAAAAAATGAAGAATGAAGGATATACCGCAATATATGAGAACAAGCACAGCAGAATAAGCAAGCTTATGATAAAATAAATGGAGCATCCATTTGACAGGCTATGCATTTAATATTTTGAGTTGACAATAGATCTTGAATTATTTCCTTACTACCAGCTCCCGCAACCAATTACTATCTTCAACATTCACAGTTTCAATATTTCCATTTGTAATTATTTTTAAACTAGACTAATTTTCAGGAAAAATGTTATACATCTAAAAGAGTATACTCCAACAAAAGCTTACTCCATCAAAGTTTTATTACATACACCTATGTTATGTTAACAGTTAAAAAGAGAAAACAGAAACATGGGGAAATAGACGCGCTAATGGAAGCCATTATCTCTCCCAACGTAATATTTGACCAAAACAATAATATAATAAAAGGTACATTAAATTTCTGAATCTAACACACAAAGTAGAAACAAGTGAAAATTCTACCACATACCAAGGTTCTTGTCAAGAGTCTTGGTAAACTGGTTCAATGCTGGTGGGACCTTCAACCTCTGCTTAAGGATCCTCTTTTTCCTTTGAATGCGGACAACCTTAGGCCACTTTACAAATCGATGTAGATCCTTCTTCGGAGGTAGTGCCCCGCCAATACCAAACTGCTTTGGACGCTTCTCGAACAGTGGATTCACAACCTTCTCCTAATTTCCAAATCAAAAGAATAATCAGACAGTGAAACCATTGAACCACAATCTGGTTATTTTAAGAATTCAGATGATGCAAAAGTAGAGAAAACTACTTGTTTCTTCTTGGCCGGGGCAGCAACCTTTACACCTCTCTTTGGGGCCTGCATTTAACAGCATAAAATTAAAACACAGAAAAATGAAACCTTTGAAACAAGTACATCAATTCAAAACTATCTTCAAACTTCAAACCATTGAACTTTCATCAAACAAGTACATCAATTCAAAACTATCTTCAAACTTCAAACCATTGAACTTTCATCACTAACTCACAATGAAGTTCTTTACGCAATTGATGAATTTCACTAAGGGGAAAACCGATATCTAGGGACAATTTCCTGTAAAGGATTACAGTCCCAAAACTCAAACATTACTTCTTTTAGTTGAGCTAAGACTAATGCTAAGCTTTCAACTTAATCATTGCTAACGACACGCTACTAAATCATAAAAGTTGCCGTCATTAAATGTTTCATTTCTGATAAAATGATAGTTCTTTTTTCCTAGAAATCTATCAAAACCATCCGAAAACGAAGAATGCAGTAAAAAAACTATCAAGTTCTAATCTTCTAACTTGATTCCGTATAACATTAAATCTAGAGAACAACAGAATTAAAAACTCAGGGAACTGCATCTAAAGTGTTTACAGCAACAAATTGAAAAGAAATAATACTGAATAGATACATAAGGTGAGAGACAACAATTGAAATGTGGCTGTCGGATTTACCATTTCTGCACTTCCTTAAGCTTGTTCCAAGTTTTTGTGGTTTAAGAAGAACGGCTAACGAAACCCTAAAAGAAGGAAGAAGGCGAAGGGAAACAAGTCGGGTTTTATACAAGAACAAGGCCTATGTTTGGGCTAGTTTGTAAAAACAACATGGGCCTAACGGTGCTCAGACATCAAAGCCTATGGTCCCAAATGGTACAGCCCGATACAAAGATATGACACTTTATATTCCGATCATATTTATAGGTACTAGCTTCTAATATTACATACCTTTTAATTAATTTTTTAACATATCCAATAAAGTAATTTTCTTCAAAATAATAATTAATATTATTAATTAAGTAATAATTAACATGCTTAGAATTCTATTCAAATAATAATTTTATTTGGTATCAATAAAATTAGGACAACTATTTTATGTCAAAAAAATTTTAACTAGTAACTGTAATTTAAATTATAATTATAGTTATCACAATTTTTTTCTATATTTTATACTTAGTGTTGGGGATCGACCTGTATAAACAACGAAATAGAAAAGGTAGAGAAGATCAAACACAAATTTTACGTTGAAAACTCCTCTAAGTAGGATAAAAATCACAGGAAAATGAGGCTTTAGCTTTTCACCAAATGAGTAAACAAACGAAAGTACAATATGGAGAAAATAAACTTAAATGTACTAAATGTACAAACCCTAAACCCAGAAACAAAGCCCCAACTCTCACAGAGCAAACCAAAAATAAAACTCTAACTCTCATAAAGTTTTCTCAAAATGGGTATAGAATTCTCTCCATAGTTACCACGAAAACTCTTACCAAAACTCATCTGCGACTACATCTTGTCACTCCCAAAAGAAAAGCCTTATAGTGCTACATCTTTAATTGCCTTCTCGAAATAAGAATACAAGACCCCTTTAAATAGGCTAAGTTTAAAGAGCTAAAACGACTAAAATATCCCTGAAATTATCAAAGTTCAAACGGAAAAAGATAATAAAGTTTAACTAGGAGAAGAAACCTGATTTTTGTTGGAAATATGTCAACATTTGCAATGTCCCTATTTGTGTCATCACAACTTCGTCCGTCGTCGTAATGTCGGGAAGCTTCTTGTCTTGACGTCATCAGCTGACTTTGGTGTTGCAATACTGAAGTCCTTGTGTCGTGATACGAGTTGTGTTAACTGCCTGCAAATTGTCCTATAAATGTGAGGCACAACCTACGCTTAGAGTTTTATTCAAGTAATAACTTTATTTTAAAATTATCACAACTTTTTTTAACTAATAATTATTTTTAAATGTGTAATTATTTCAACTTTTATTAAATTATAATTATTTTTAAATGTGAATTTAGTAATATTTTAGAAAATAAAAGTTATTCTAGTTAGTTCAAAATTTTTCCAACTTGAAGAGATTATTTTATGGATCTTTCCCACCACATCATCCATGGTCCCTTTCCAATTATTTAATGACATTTTAACAATTATTTCCATCTCATTGACACATAATTTTGATAATTTTTTTTACCCAAATCCCTTAACTTCGAATCTCGAACCTTCAACCCTAAATTCTAAATCCTAAATCTTGAACCTTGAATCCCGACCTTAAAATCTAAATCCCAAACCCTAAACTTTACACACGAACATCAAATCACGAACATTGAACCCTAAGCTCAAACCCTAAACTATTCAAGGTTTGGGTTTGGGTTCAGGGTTCGAGTTAGGGTTTAATGTTTAGGGTTTGTGTTTCGTGGCTTAAGGTTTTTGATTCAATATTTAGAGTTTAGGATTTTGTATTTAGAAATTACCAAAATTATGTGTCAATTACATAAAAAAACTACTGAAATATTATCAAATAGTTGGAAAAGACTACAGATGATGTGGTAGGAAATGTGCATAAAATAATTGAAATCACGTGCATTTCTCATTTATATTTTTGTATTGTAATCATTACAAAATTAATGAATATACAATATTAAAAAGATTAAGATTTTCAAATCATAATTAAGTAATTGTAAAATATTAAAAATAAGTACATATGTAAAATATTTAAAGATAGACATACTACATAATTTATACTTTGTTTTATCTCTACAAAATCGACGTAATTGCATTTTCTATGTATGTCTCTTATTTGTATTTTTATCGTTTAATAATATAATTAATCTTGGCTTAAATAAAAATAATTTAAAATAATAAAATATTACTTATTGATTAAATTGCAATTGAAAGGATGGATTATTTTAATATTTATTACGAGTTTAAATAAAAGTAAAACTACAATTATAGGACGAAAATTTCTTAAAGATTAAATTTCAAAATACAAAAAGTAATTTGAAAACTGATATTAAACTGTGATTGAATTTGGATCTGTACACTTAATTACCACTTTATGACGTATTTGACATATCAACCTGTAACGAAGCGATACATAACAACGTGGCTTTTTTATAGTAGAAAATCAATTTAAAATAAAATAAATATATAACGCTTGGAGAAATGTTGCAAAGTGAAAGAAAAAGCTTATGCAAATACCAAAAAACCATTCATTTTTCATTCCTCTTCCACTATTCATTCTTTGTTCCACAAAAGAATTCAACTTTTCATTCTGCAAAAAAAAATTCAATCTTGATTTCTTTATAACAATACGAGTTTCATTGTTCATCCGATCCAGAAAACGAGTTCCTTCGATACACCTACATAGTTCAAAACTAATCGAAAGGGTACCAATCCAATCGTTTCGCTATAATCCCATTCTATCCAGAAGTCTATTTCTATGTTTTCTTAGTCTATTTCTATTTTTAAAAGGCGTTTTGGAAATGTGATTTTGAGAAATAGTTTTAAAAAATTTAGTTTAAGATTTAAGTGTTTCAGTATTGCTATAAAAAGTGTTTTTGAGGAATAAAATATCCAATTTAGACATGGTGTTATAAAGTAACAAATAAGCCTCTAAATAATATTCAAATTAGTTAATATTATGATATTTTAATAAGAATATATAAAATAATTTATTATAATTTGTTGTTAATATTTTAAGATATAAAAAATAAATTTTAAATATTTTTTGAACAAATAACCAGAGAAGGGAAAGTACTATGTGTTGAAGAGGTGAAAACATACTTAAGCTGACAAAAGTGCTTTTATGAGAAAAAAGCCAAAAGAAAAAATTTCAAAAATTGTTTGTTTAGCATTCTTTTTTCTTCAAAAGTGCATCTAAAAAGCACTATTAAACACATTCTTAGTATCAAGTGTATTAACGAGTTAATTTTTTAGTTTTTTTTAATGTATTTGTTTTGAAAATCATTTTTTGAGTTTGTAGGGGTTCAGGGTGTTTTTTAGTTCTTTTTTTATGTTAGTAAATTGGTTTTTGTTTGAGGATCAATATCCATTATTTTTATATACAATAATAACCATCTTTTAAAAAATCTAATTAAAAAGTGTTATAAAGAATGTTAAAGTTTGATATAAACAGAAAAGTATTACTTTTTTTAATTAAAATGTTAATAGTTATGTAAAATTAATTAAAATATGTTATAATGTTAAAAAGACATATAGGGAATACTTTTAAAATATGTTATTTGGTATGCCTTAACATTGAAATGTCATATGTATGTAGTAAGTAATGTCCTTCATGCAGCTCCCCTATTCACATGCATTTAAGTGGTAAATTTGTAGACAATCCTATGTTAGATTACGTGGGTGGGGAGGTTTTTGTTTGGGATATTGTCTTTGACTTTATCTCACATGTAATGTTAACTGAGATGGTTGTAGAAGTAGGGTTGTAATACCCCATATCCGACTGGTCGCCAGTTCGAGTTACGGGATATCACATCCATTGCTAGAGTAATTACGATCAATTATCTACATAATGAATTTATTTATACATGGAAATACATATATTGTACATTTATAATATGTTACATAATCATTTCGGGGTTTTATATGAGCTTACAAAATCTCTTAAGGCGACTCGGGGTCGAATAAGGATCAAACTGTAAAATTTTCTCGTCACGACACAACTTACTAACGATTTATCGTCACAATGTAGCCGTCTGTTTCTAAAAAACATATCCATTTAGTACCTATTCAAATCACCTAAACACATAATCAATTCTTTCATTCAATCATTTAACCAAAAGTGCCACATTCATATGTTCAATTTTAACCATTAATCAACATTTACACATGCACACTACAAAAAAAAAACTTTATTCAATAATTGATACTATTAGAATTGAGTGACCGAATCCTTATTTAAATAAAATACAATGGTAAAATAAAATAAAAGGAAAATTCATATAGAACTACACTTCTTTTATTTTAGAATAAGGTTTTTTAAACATTATTAAACTCCATCTATTTGATATTTATTAGAATAACGTGTTTCAATCTTACTACACTCTTATTAGAATATGGTTTTACAAGCCTATAAATAGACATAGTCTACTCCTCTTGTAATCATTCGAATTCGATATAGTGAATTTTCTTCTCTTCTGCCCGTGGTTTTTTCCAAAAGGGTTTCCATGTAGAAAAATCTGTGTGTTCTTTATTTTTATTTCTCTTTTCTTTGCGTAATATTGTCATTATCGATATTCTATTTTTTATAAATTGGTATTAGAGCTTCTGGGTTATTCATCTCGATCACAGTAATGGCGTCTTTGAAGTATGAAATTTCGCTGTTGGATCGCAACACCAGATTTGCATTGTAGCAGATTAAGATGCAAGCAGTTCTTACGCATATGGATCTAGAAGATGCCCTGCTAGGGATAGATAAGATGCCTTCAACATTAATGGATGAAAAGAAGAAGTGTAAGGATCGAAATGCGTTAACACAATTACATCTATATTTGTCTAACGAAATTTTACAGGATGTGATGAAGGAGAAGACCACCGCTGCATTATGGAAAATGCTGGAACAAATATGTATGTTGAAAACTCTAACCAGCAAGTTGCATATGAAGCAGCATCTTTATGCTCATCGTTTGGAGAAAGGTGCATCTGTGCACGAACACTTAATAGTATTTAAAGAAATTCTCTCAAACTTGGAGGCCATGGAGGTTCAATATGATAAGGAAGGTCTAGGGTTGATTATACTTTGTTCGTTACCCCCGTCTTATTCAACCTTTAGAGACACGATTTTATATAGCCATGAGTCTCTCATAATTGATGAGGTTTATGATTTTTTGACCTTGTATGATAAGATGAAACATCTTGTGGTTAAACTCGACTCTCAATGAGAGGGTCTCATTGTTCGTGGGAAACAAGATCGAAATGCTGATGATGATCTTGGAAAGACACAGGAACAGAATCCTCGTTGTAAATCTAAAGGTAGATCAAAATCTTTAAACAGAGACAAAACTTGTAACTTTTGCAAGAAAAAAACGACACATTAAATCTGAGTGTTATAAGCTGCAGAACAAGATCAAAAGGGAGGCTGTAAATCAAAAGGGAAAACAACTAGAAAAATTCGGTGAAGCTGATGTTGTAGAAGACTACATTGATGGTGAACTTCTAGTCGCTTCTATCAACAATTATAAAGTGAGCGAGGACTGGATCCTTGATTCAGGCTGCACATTCTACATGAGTCCCAATCAGGATTGTTTACAACCTACGAAGCAGTGTCTGAAGGTGTTGTTTTGATGGGAAATAATGCTTCATGTAAAATTGAAGGTGTTGGAATGATTAAAGTTAAAATGTTTGACGGAGTTGTTAGAACACTTAGTAACGTGCGACATGTTCTAGAATTAAAGAGAATTTTAATTTCATTAAATACTCTTAATTCAAAAGGGTATAGATACACAGCTGAAAGTGAGGTTATAAAGATTTCTAAATGTTCTCTCGTTGTGATAAAATGACAGAGAAAGACTGCCAAGTTATATGTTTTGCAGGGTTTTACTGTTACTGGTGATGCAGATGTCGCTTCCTCTTCCTTGTCAAATGATGATATTACTAAACTTTGGCATATGTGCCTAGGGCATATTATTGGAAATCATCCATATTTATGGAAAGTCAAAGATATGGGTATCAAATAAAGTCAAAGATATGAGTATCAAATATTGGAAAGTCAAAGATATGGGTATCGAGATATTGGCATAAAAAATCTGATATATTTGCAATATTTGGTCCCTAATTGTAAAGTGACTTTTCAAATTGATCTCTGAACCTCAACTATAAATAGGCATAACCATCTCTCATTCTGTATCTCATATTTTCCATTCTCTACTTAAGGCATTGTTCTCTCTCTCTCTCTTTGTAAATTCTCACTTGTATTTTGGAGTGAAATATATTTGGTAGTGCCCGAGGACGTAAGCAAAATTTGCTGAACCTCGTTAAATTCTTGTGTTCTTTATTGTATTATTCTGCATGAATTGTGAGTGTGATTGTAGTGATTTATTGTGCTATTAAATTACGATTGAGGAATATTCTGGCTAGGAAAGACTTGGTACTTAAGCGATCCTTGTGATCCACCTCTCTTTCCTGGGAATTGAACTTAGTGTGATTTTTTAGTACAATAATTTTACTCTTTTACACGCTTTCGTACAACAATTGGTATCGAGCTAGATTCGTACTTGGGAATACAATCGTTCACTACTGTTCACGTCTGAGAGTTGGGATTGAGGAGAAAAATGGAAAAGGTATCGTCATCAGCAAAGACTACTGTGACCAATGCAAAATTTGAAGTAGAGAAATTTGATGGTACCAATAATTTTGGTATGTGGCAATTTGAGATCTTGGATGTCTTATGTCAGCAAGAGCTGGATATAGCCCTTGAAGAAAAACCTGACAAGACGGATGACAAGGAGTGGGCTAATATCAATAGGCAGGCATGTGGAACAATTCGCCTATGTTTGGCCAAAGAGCAGAAGTACTCTTTCATGAGGGAGACATCAGCGAAGAAGTTGTAGGATACATTGGAAGAAAAGTTTCTAACAAAAAGTCTTGAAAATAGGTTTTATATGAAAAAGAAACTTTATCGATTCACGTATACACCCAGTATGTCGATGAATGACTATGTGAACTCATTCAATAAAATTTTAGCAGGCTTGCTAAATTTGGATGAGAAATTTGAAGATGTAACACCCCCTAACCCCGAACCATCGCCGGAACAGGGTTATGAGGCATTACCAGACATATCAGACAGTTTACAAAAATTCTTAAATAACTAACAAACATATTGAAATAAAATCATAAATTCATAAGTTTGTTTACCAATTGACTTCATCTCTCTCTCTTTTTTTATTATAAATTTTATAAAAATTTCGGCAGCATTTCTGCTTATTTTTACATAGAACCCCCTGCAATTAAATCCATATCTTTTCCAAATATAACCAAATCAACCAATTCATTCCACATTCACATTTTCTATTCTAATTACTTCTAATCAAACTCAATCAACATAATATCAATTTAAAATTTAACAAGGTACTAAATAAATCAAAATAGGTAAACTTCTTTCATTATAAATTTTAAATTTATAATACTAATATTTTTAACCATTTATATTAAAACATAATAATCTTTATACACATCCTATGTACATGCCACATTTACCAAAGGAAAAATACATCACCAAAGTTTTGCTGAAGTCGGGATTAATCGGATCTTTGAGCAGGACCTTTGACTTTTATCGACTGCATGCGGAAACAATCAGACATTTGAGTATTTCATACTCAGTGGTATTACCATAATTCAAATTATAACAATAATAAACATGTAATGCATAATTCGTATATACAATTTAAATTCAATATTTCAACAATAGCAATTCATCAACCAATATCGTATATCCACAATTTGAGTTTGAACAAATCATGAACCTTAGGTTCATTTCTCAATCTCATTTCACATTTCAATTCACAATTCAACTTTTTCATATCATTTCAATAGCTCGTTTGACCAACTCGTTCGGTTTATCATTTCATCATTTACCCTATTAACAAAACTCGGACTTTGGCGGATACACGGATCCAACCAAACACACCAGAATGGCACCCAGTGCCTCATCGGATAGTTCGAAGCAATAGTTGACACCCAGTGTCTCATCGGCAAAGTCAAGAAAGTTGGTACCCGATACCTCATCGAATCTATCCGAAGAAATATAGTGACACCAGTGTCTCATCGACTCGAGGTCAAGTATCCTGAACTCTTCCAATCCTATGGCATGCCAACTATATCCGACTCAGCCCGACTAGTTAATAGGGTATTTAAATCACATATATTCTCAATTCAATCACAATTTCTCACACTTTCAATTCAATCATTTTTCCACCTTTCAATCAATAATTATTTCACAAATTCACACATTTTCACAACTCAATACATTTCCATACAATTTAATATCATTCACAATTCGATTCAAATTCATTTCCGCTTTCAATCAACAAACAATTCAAATATTAATTCATATCAACTATTCAATTTAATTCCCACTCATAATAATAATAATAATACTAATAATAATATTAATACTAATATTAATACTTACCTCACATTTCATTTACTAGACACATATAAATTAAAATTTAGCATTTAATAATAAATAACTTGAATTATAGTAATACAAACCCGAATTTACTCGATTATTCCTCAATAACCTTCTCCTTTCCTTTGTGTGACGATGCTTCGAGTTCCTTGTTAGCTACGAAAATAATAATAATTTACACCATTAATTACAACATAAATTAATAATAATAAAATTTCTATCTAATTTATACTTTGATTCCAATTTAATCCTAACTAAATTTATCTACTTTTCTAATTTAATTCACACTCTATTTCTATTCAAATTTCTTCTAAACTAAATTTTATCTACAAATTTTTCAGCATTTTTCACTAATTTCGAATTTTCCCAATTTAATCCCTAAAATTCAAAACTTGTAGCTTACTTCACAATTTAATCCTTGTATCAACTCTAACTAGAAATTCTATCAAATAAACCCTTAATTCCATCATTTATTCAAAATAAACCCTACTCAAAAATCTGTTAACTTTCAAATTTTCAACTTAAATCCAAGAGTATTTCACTCTAGGATTCCAAAAACATCAAATTTATGAGAAAAGGACTTGATTTTACTTCCCTATTAAACTTCAAGCTTCAAATCTCTAGTTTTCCCTTTTATTTTTCTTTCTCCTTTCCTTCCCCTGTTTTCGTCTCTTTCTCTGTTTCTTTTCTAGCTATTCTGTTTCTTTCTTCTTTGTTTCTTTGTTTTACTTTATTCATTTTATTCATTAGTTAATAATAATAATAATAATAATAATAATAATAATATTATTATTATTATTATTATTATTATTATTATTATTATTTACTTAAATGATAAGTAAATATGTAATAATTACTAATATATGTATTTCATTTTTTCCACATGTCTTCATATACACCATACATTTGTCAACTTTTTATTTATTTAAAAATAATAATAATTTAATAATACTAATTTAATAATAATAATTTAATAACATTTTTTAACACATAAAATCTCAGATTTTTATACTTATGTCACTCAAATTTGGCAATTGGCATGATTGCCTTTTTAGTCCCTATTATTTTCTTTTAATTTATATTTAAACTTTCACTTCTATTTCAATTTAATCCCTTTTACTAATTATTCCTAATTAAGCTAAATTTACCTATCTAAAACCTAATTAAATACACAACTAGTCTAGTAAATATTTCTAATAATTATTTTCAGACTCAGCTTACTAAGACGGAGGCCCGATATTATACTTTTCCGATGCCCGTGAATTTTGGGTCATTACAGAAGATGAAGACAAGGCATTACTGTTGTTGAATTCTCTTCCTGATGAATATGATCATCTTACCACCACATTGCTTCATGGGAAGGATACGATCACATTTGATGCAGTCTGTAGTGCGTTGTATAGATCTGAGACTTGAAAGAAAAATAAAAAAAGATCACAGAGATACAACTACAGAAGTCTTAACAAGAAGAGGTCGTTCAGACAAAGAACAAATCAGTAGAAGGAGTAAGTCCAAAGGGAGACCTGCCAAAGATGAATGTGCTTTTTGTCGTGAGAAAGGGCATTGGAAAAAGAATTGTCCTAAGTTACAAAAGGGCTAGGCTATTCTTGATGCATGTGTAGCGGAGCATGATGAGGAGTCAGACTTTAGCTTGGTTGGCATGGCAATGACATGTCATACAGATGAGTAGATTTTGAATTTGGGATGTACTTATCATATGTGTCCTAATAAGGACTGGTTTTCTAGTCTTAAAGAACTAAAAGGTGGAGTTGTTTTTATGGGCAATGACAGCGCTTGTAAGACAATGGGAGTAGGTACAATCCAATTGAAGAATCACGACGGCTCAATTCAAGTCTTGACAGATGTTAGCTACATACCTAGCTTGAAGAAAACTCTCATCTCATTAGGGGTCCTAGAATCTAAAGGGCTCACAATCACTTTGAGAAATGGATTACTAAAGGTAGTAGCTGGGGTATTGACGGTGATGAAAGGCACAAGAAGGAATAATCTGTACTATTTAAATGGAAGTACAGTTATTGGATCAACATCAACAGTTTCTGCGAAAGATGCAGATTCAGAGGCTACCAGGTTATGGCATATGCGATTGGGACATGCTGGTGAAAAAGTTTTGCAGAGTTTGGCGAAGCAAAGCTTGTTGAAAGGTGCAAATTCTTGCAAATTAGAATTCTGTGAACATTGTGTTCTGGGCAAGCAGACGAGGATAAAATTTGGTTCAGCAATTCACAATACAAAAGGAATTCTGGACTACGTTCACAGTGATGTATGAGGACCTACTAAAGTGGCTTCTTTGGGAGGTATGCACTATTTTGTTACTTTTGTTGATAATTATTCAAGAAAAGTATGGGTGTATCAAATGAAAAGGAAAAATGAAGTTTAGGATGCATTTCTAAAATGGAAGAAGATGGTGGAGACTCAGACAGGTCGAAAGGTCAAACGACTTCGATCAGACAATGGTACTGAGTACAAGAATGATTCATTTCTACAAGTATGTCAAGATGAGGGCATTGTCCGACACTTCACTGTTCAAGATACACCACAACAGAATGGGGTGGCAGAACGTATGAATCGGACTATATTGGACAAATCTGAGATATTTGCAATATTTGGTCCCTAATTGTAAAGTGACTTTGCAAGTTGATCCCTGAACCTCAACTATAAATAGGCATAACCATCTCTCATTCTGTATCTCATATTTGCCATTCTCTACTTAAGGCATTGTTCTCTCTCTCTCTCTTTGTAAATTCTCACTTGTATTTTGGAGTGAAATATATTTGGTAGTGCCCGAGGACGTAGGCAAAATTTGCTGAACCTCGTTAAATTCTTGTGTTCTTTATTGTATTATTCTGCATGAATTGTGAGTGTGATTGTAGTGATTTATTGTGCTATTAAATTACGATTGAGGAATATTCTGGCTAGGAAAGACTTGGTACTTAAGCGATCCTTGTGATCCACCTCTCTTTCCTGGGAATTAAACTTAGTGTGATTTTTTAGTACAATAATTTTACTCTTTTACACGCTTCCGCACAACACATATGAGTGAGAATGGCATGACAGAATTTAGCAAAAGAGGACTTCTTAATGGGCAAGAAATTTGCAAACTAAAGTTCTGTGAGCACATCGTTTTTGGGAAGCAAAAGAGAGTTCGATTCACTAGAGAAATTCATAACACGAAGGGAACGTTGGAATATATTCATTTTGATCTGTGGGGGCCATCCAGAGTGCCTTCGAGAGGTGGAGCTAATTATATGCCAACTTTTATTGATGATTTTTCTAGAAAAGTTTGGGCTGAGGTAGTTACGTATGCGTGCCATCTAATTAACCGATTGCCATTAGCTGTAATAAATGGAAAAACTCCTATGGAGAGGTAGGCTGGTAAACCTGCTACTGATTATGATTCTTTACATGTTTTTGGTTCCACTGCATTTTATCATGTAAAAGAATCTAAGTTAGACCCAATAGCAAAGAAAGCATTATTCATAGGTATAACCGATGGAGTAAAAGGATACCGTCTCTGGTGTCCTGATACATGGAAGATTGTTTTCAGTAGATATGTGACTTTTGATGAATCAACCATGATGAAGAACAAGGATTCACAAAAGGATAACAAAATCAGTGGCATTTTGCAGCAGGTGGAGCTTGAAAAGGTTAATGATGATCCAGCTAATATTGAAGGAACAAATGATGAAGATGTTTCGACCCAAGAACTTCTACAGCAACATGATTCAATTGCATATAGAAGGCCAAGAAGAGAGATTCGTATGCCTGCTCGCTTTGATGATATAGTGGCCTATGCACTTCCAATTGTAGATGATGATGTTCCTTCTACTTACACAGAAGCAAGAAGTAACCCTGATGGTGTAAACTGGAAGCAAGCTGTGAATGAAGAAATGCAGTCTTTTCATAAAAATAAGACTTGAGAGTTGATGACACTACCCAAAGGAAAAAAGGCAATTGGATGCAAATGAGTATATGCAAAGAAGGAAGGATTTCCTGGTAAAAATGAAGTTCGATACAAGGCTAGATTGGTAGCAAAGGGTTACGCTCAGAAAGAAGGAATAGACTACAATGAAGTGTTTTCTCCAATTGTGAAGCATTCGTCTATTCGGATTTTGCTAGCCTTGGTTGCGCAATGTGATCTTGAACTAGTTCAGCTCGATGTGAAGACCGTATTTTTACACGGTGATTTGGAAGAGGAAATCTATATAACTCAGCCAGATGGATTCAAGGTTGCTGATAAAGAAAATTAGGTTTGCAAATTGACAAAGTCGCTTTATAGATTGAAACAATCTCTGAGGCAGTGGTACAAGCGATTTGATCAGTTCATGAAAGGGCAAAAGTACACAAGAAGTAAATTTGATCATTGCGTGTATTTTCAGAAGCTACAAGAAGGATTTTTCGTATACTTGCTCTTATATGTTGATGATATGTTGATAGCATCTAAGAGTAAAGTTGAAATTGAGAGATTGAAGACTCAACTCAACCTTGAGTTTGAGATGAAAGATCTGGGTGAAGCTAAGAAGATTCTTGGCATGGAAATATGTAAGGATAGAGCTCATGGCAGAGTTAGTTTGTCTCAGAAGCAATATTTGAAGCAGGTACTACAAAATTTTGGCATGAACGAGCAGACAAAAGCTGTAAGTAGCCCGTTGGCTTCTCATTTCAAGCTTTCTGCACAATTATCTCCTTCGACGAATACGGAACAAGAATACATGTTACAAGTTTCGTATTCTAATGCAGCAGGTAGCTTGATGTATGCAATGGTGTGTACAAGGCCCGACATTTCACAGGCAGTTAGTATAGTGAGCAGGTATATGCATAATCCTAGAAAAGGACATTGGTAAGCTGTGAAATGGATTCTACGGTATATTCAGAATACCATAGATATTGGATTACTGTTCAAGTAGGATACTACACTTGGTAAAGGTGTTATTTGGTACGTTGATTCTGATTATGCAGGTGATTTGGACAAACGAAGATCAACCACTGGTTATGTGTTTACAATTGCTGGAGGACCAATAAGTTGGAAGTCTACACTACAGTCTACAGTTGCGTTGTCAACCACAGAAGCTGAATACATGGCTGTAACAGAGGCTGTAAAGGAAGCTATTTGGTTATAAGGTATGGTTAAAACCTTGGGATTGGTTCAGGAGCATATTAGCGTGTATTGTGATAATCAAAGTGCTATTCATTTAGCAAAAAATCAAGTCTATCATGCACGTACAAAGCATATCGACGTACGTTTCCATTTTGTGCGAGAAATTATTGATGAGGGGAAAATTCACCTTCAGAAGATTAAGATTGCAGATAATCCCGCAGATATGATGACCAAGGTGGTAACAACAATCAAGTTTGAACATTGTTTGAACTTGATCAATATTCTGCATGTTTAACAGTTGAAGAAGGCACTATCAAGTGTTGTTGACAAAGGCAGAGAGAATTGTGTGAAGATAAGATTAATCGAATCAAATCTTTAAGGTGGAGATTATTGGAAATCATCCATATTTATGGACAGTCAAAGATATGGGTATCAAATAAAGTCAAAGATATGGGTATCGAGATATTGGCATAAGAAATCTGAGATATTTGTAATATTTGGTCCCTAATTGTAAAGTGACTTTGCAAGTTGATCCCTGAACCTCAACTATAAATAGGCACAACCATCTCTCATTCTGTATCTCATATTTGCCATTCTCTACTTAAGGCATTGTTCTATCTCTCTCTCTTTGTAAATTCTCACTTGTATTTTGGAGTGAAATATATTTGGTAGTGCCCGAGGACGTAGGCAAAATTTGCTGAACCTCGTTAAATTCTTGTGTTCTTTATTGTATTATTCTGCATGAATTGTGAGTGTGATTGTAGTGATTTATGGTGCTATTAAATTACGATTGAGGAATATTCTGGCTAGGAAAGACTTGGTACTTAAGCGATCCTTGTGATCCACCTCTCTTTCCTGGGAATTAAACTTAATGTGATTTTTTAGTACAATAATTTTACTCTTTTACACGCTTCCGCACAACACATATGAGTGAGAATGGCATGACAGAATTTAGCAAAAGAGGACTTCTTAATGGGCAAGAAATTTGCAAACTAAAGTTCTGTGAGCACATCATTTTTGGGAAGCAAAAGAGAGTTCGATTCACTAGAGAAATCCATAACACGAAGGGAACGTTGGAGTATATTCATTTTGATCTGTGGGGGCCATCCAGAGTGCCTTCGAGAGGTGGAGCTAATTATATGCCAACTTTTATTGATGATTTTTCTAGAAAAGTTTGTGCGTTCTTTCTGAAGCAGAAAAGTAATGTGTTTTTCACATTTAATTCTTGAAAAATTATGATTGAAAAATAGACGGAAAAAATAAAACAGCTTCGCACAAACAATGGCTTAGAGTTCGTTCTGATGAGTTTAATGAACTATGCAAGTCAGAAGGGACCGTGAGACACTTGACAGTTCGTCATATGCCACAACAAAACGGCATTGCAGAACGAATGAACAGAACGATCATGGAAAAAGTTCGATGTATGTTGTCGAATGCTAATTTACCGAAGTTGTTTTAGTCCGAAGTAGCCTCTACTGCATGTTTTTTGATCAACCGATCTTCATCCGTTGCCATTGAGAAAAAGACTCTGCAAGAGGTATGGACTGGTAATCCTGCTAACTATTCTAATTTAAATATTTTTGGGTGTCCTGTGTATGCCCATGTTGATAATGGAAAATTGGAACCGAGATCCATTAAATATGTTTTTCTTGGTTATAAAGCTGGTGTTAAAAGGAATAAGTTATGGTGTCCGAAAAATAAAAAAAAAAAGTTGTGATTAGCAGAGATGTTTTTGATGAAACTGCTATGCTACCTAAATTATCTCTTAAAGACTCTTCCAATAATGAAAATCAAAAGCAGGTGGAATATTAGATTAATCTAGAATCTACAACAGAGTCAACTCCTCAAGCCAGTACAAAAATTCATAATAGAGTTGCTTCTTCACCACAATACTCTATCTCCAAAAATAGAACTAGAAGAGAAATTAAACTTCCAAAGAAGTATGCCGAGGCTGATCTAGTTGCTTATGCTTTAAATGTGGCTGAAGATATGATACAAACCAAGAGCCATCTAATTATTCTGAGGTGGTTAGTTGTGAAGACTTAGAAAAGTGGATGTTAGCTATGTAAGAAGAGATGAAATCACTCTACAAAAACAAAATATGGGATCTTGTGAAACTTCTTAAAGGTAAAAAGGTTGTTTGTTATGGGTGTTTAAAAAGAAAGAAGGAACTTTAAGATTTGAAGAACTCAGAATAAAGCAAAGCTTGTTGTAAAGGGTTACAGTCAAATTTCAGGAGTAGACTTCACAGATGTGTTCTCCCCAATTGTAAAGCATAGTTCGATTCTAACTTTGCTTGGTATTGTGGCCATGCATGATTTGGAGCTTGAGTAGTTAGATGTAAAAACTGTATTTTTGCATGGAGAACTTGAGGAAGATATTTACATGCAACAACCAGAGGGTTTTACAGTCTTAGAAAAATAGGACTATGTTTGCTTGCTGAAAAAGTCCTTTTACGGTTTGAAATAGTCACCAAGACAGTGGTACAAGAGGTTTGATTCTTTTATGACTTCTCATGATTTTAAAAGAAGTAACTTAAACAGTTGTGTTTACTTTAAGAAAAACAGCATGGTTCTTTTGTTTATCTACTCCTTTATGTTGATGACATGTTGATATACTCGAAAACAATAGAGCAATAAGAAGACAAGTTCTGATATACATAACACTTGTTAAATTCCACTAAGTAAGATGAGTCATATTTATATGTGAGAATGTGTTCTGAAAGGGGTTCTTCTTTCTTCTTTCTTCTTTCTTCTTTTCCCTAAGTGGTATCTACTGAAATCTTCCTTAAATCTAAATGTATCCTACCTCGATGATCTAGAACCTAAGGTTCTTTTATAATCAGTAGTTACTTTGCATCAGGGTAAGTATTTTAGCTCTACATATTAAGTTCTAAATGAGTAAATCTGCATTTGGTAACTGAACAGTGAGACTGTAAGTATAAAGTTTTTGCATGGGATTGACAACGATTGAAATGATAAACAACTTGTATGTATAAGAGCAGTAATGGTGTTCTTATGTTTTGTAAGTAATGGTTGTGGTTTCATGATAGAAGTTTGAATCTGGAGTTCAAGCTGTTGTATGTGGGTGATAGGTGAGTAGGGGTGTGCAAAATTCGGGTAAAACCGAAAAAATTCGGTTAACCGACCGAATTCGGTTAATCGGTCGGTTAACCGAATTTTTTCGGTCTGGGGTTGGTTAATTATTTTTTGATTTTTCGGTTAACGGTTAATTCGGTTCGAAACCGGTCGGTTAACCGAAATTTTTCGGTTAACTGAAAAAATTAATAAATAAAATTATAATATATAAATAGGCCCACTATTCATCTAAACCCAATCTAAACCCAAGTATTCAACCCCAACCCAATTACCCAACCCAACCCAATCATAAAATTAAATTACAAATAATTTAATAAATAAAATAAAATTTTAAAACTAAGACTAAACCTAAAGTCTAAAAGTCTAAAAATAATTTAATTATGTAGTGATTCAATTTGGTTAATTCGGGTAATTCGGTTAATTCGGGTAATTCGGTTAATTCGGGTAATTCGGTTAATTCGGTTAATTCGGTTAATTTTTAACCAAAAATAAAAAAGACATATAATTTTCGGTTAATTCGGTTAACCAATCGAATTAACCGAAAAAATTTCGGTTCGGTTAATTTTTTGAAAAAAATTTCGGTTCGGTTAACGGTTAAAGATTTTGAAAGGTCGGTTAATTCGGTTAATGTTATTTCGGGTCGGTTAATCGGTCGGTTAACCGAATGAACACCCCTATAGGTGAGTCTTTAGTCTGACTATTGCATGTATACTGTTCATATCAAAGTATGTCTATAAGAAATTGATTGAACTCTAGATCTGAAGTCATGAACACATGTATTTCCACATTACCACACTTTATTTTTTAATCGATCAATTGTGGATCATCTCATATATATATCACAATTATAATATAACATAATATAAACAATTATGAAATAGATATATAAAGAGATGAGTAATTAAAATAAAACTGCTAGCCAAGGTTTCCATGGTTCTATTTTTAGAAAATAAATGGAAAACAAAATTACATAATTTTTCACTACAAGGCATTCCTTGGATCTTCAACCGCCATCGCTCCATCTTTCCATCTTCTCCTCACCATGGACTCCATTTGAAAATATTATATTTAAATCTTATATCCGCTTCTAACTCACAAGAATTTTATGAGATTAAAAAAAAACTCCTACGTGGAGATGATAGTTCACAGTTTATTTCCTAAAAACCAAAACCTTGACAAAAAATAACAATAATATAACAAACATATAATATTGCATCTATTCCCATATATAACTCAAAACATGCATAAAATCTAAAGAATACCACTTTCTATATAATCGAATCACTTAAGAAGAAGATAAATCTATTTCGATTACTTGTTTATACTTATAGATAGATCACAACTTGACTCTGATACCAATTGTTGGAAAATCAACTTTGAAAAATGCAACAAAAATTAGGTTTAAGAGAAAACCAGAGTTTTAATTTTTTTTCAAAAATAAGAACTTGGTTGTGCTATCTAAAGTAATACACATTTAATCAAAATCATACATTTATGATTTGTCTAGGATGAACTCTTCGACCGAGTAGTCTTCTTCGTTATCTTCAAGCTCATATCTTTCAAGTGTGGGCTCGCTTCCAATTAGAAAAATTTTCACAAAATTACCAATAGGGTAATTTTATAATTTCTCTAAACTTCTGGGGTTAAGTTGTAAATAAAAATAATATCTCTAGAAATTTTTTGAAATAATTTCTTTAGAAAATTTTCTCTTTACAACTTTTTTTTGAATTTAAATGTATGAGAATAATGACCATACTCTTTTTATATAGGAAGAGTTTAGAGACAAGTGAACTAGGATTAGAATTAATCACACTAATATTAAATTAATAAAATATTATCAATATAAATATAAATATAAATATTAAATTAAATTAAATATATCGTATTAATATAATATTAATAAAATACTATCTAGATAAATGTTTAATTTATTAAAATAATACTATATTTGGAAAAATTAATTTGAAATCAAATTACTCGGTAGAGTCCAACTAGAAGTATATTTTCCCACTCCTCTTCTGTCAAAGAACTATCATTGCTGACCATTCGTCGGCTGCTGGATCATCACTGTCACATTTGTCGTGCCTGATGGTGTCGTTGTAGGTGCAACTCCCCCCGACACCCCAAATCGTTGCCTCTGTGCCTAAATGGGCTTGGTCAGCTCGACACCACCTCGTGAGGCTGTCGATATTGTGGCTGGGGCGGGGTTGGCTATTTGAACGGCTGGCCCTGTGCCTAGCCTATCCCTTTTTCCTGATCGGCAAATGCCTGCCTAGGCCGGTCATTCACACGACTAGCTGCATAAGGTGCAGCATCCCTCGACTAGGCATTCGTACGCCTAGCCTGATGTCGCCGATGATCTCCCAACAAGCTGTTTGAATAGTTTGTTGTCATGGCCGAGGGCACTATCGGTCAGGTATTTGTGTGCTTGACAGGTGGGGCGATTAGTTCCATTGTTGCCAGTTCAGTCTAAGCCAATGACGACCCGATTGGTCTGATCAGGCATCGGTTGGACTGTCGGTTCTGTTTCACACACTGGGCCTAGTTCAATCAGTTCTGAGTTTCAGTTTTGATTTTTGGTTCTCGGGTCCAATTTTCGATCTCGGGTCCAATTTTCAAGTTCAATTACCCATTTGCCTAATTGTTTGACTTAAAAATTGATTTCCAAAAATATCATATTTATTTTAATTAATTTGATTAATTTAATTTTACTTGATCAAAATTAATTTTTCCAAAAATCACTGAGATTTTCGAAATTAATTATTCAAAAAAATTCTTTAATCAAATTCTCTAGTGAAACAATTCTCATGACTACCTAATTTAATTCTACATCGAATAAATCGACTCAATTAAATTATTTTCAAAATCGTAAAATTTTCTTCTGATTTAAATGCAGCCTGATTGAGCTTTTGTTGAGGTAGCAAAGGGACCAATCAAACATATACAATTAGGCTCGAGTTAATTACAATTATGTCCTGAAGCATTGTTTCGATAATTCACAATTTATTTAATCATGGAGTCAGCCCACAAAAAGTACCATGATTGAAAACTCATTATATACTTTTTACGAAAAAAATTCATTCAACTGCTTTGTCCAATGATCTCACTATGTGTGTGTTACCCTCATATGATATTCTTGATTCCTTTAAGTTAAATTCGTTCACTCAATACAATCTTATTTTATCTCATTGTCACCATTGTGTCTTCTTAATGACTAATATGATCATTGTTAACTATGACTATGATAAATTGCTCATTCTTGACACGCTCCATATTTATCAATCCATACAATACCAATGAGAGGATAACGTTAACACTTTAATCGAGCTATGAATTCCATTTTTGCTAGTAAAGTCATGTCATACACAAGTCATGTACCCAACTTACCGGCTATCGGCTTGATCAGCTTTAGAGCATAAACCTCCACCTATATCAAAGCACATAAGTTACATACGTATGGATGGTGACTAACTTAGGATTTAGGTAAGTCACACCATGAATGTCACCAGTGAATTAATTTACAAATGAATTCAGAATTAATTCAACTTGAGTACAGTCTAGTGTATCATTCTTTTAATGAGTACATCCATGTCTCTACCCGTGGAGTCAACTACTCCGATAGCCAAGACTAGCCATCTTCTCTATTGCAATTATAGACGACATAATAATCTTTCTAAGCATTTGAATCAAATGCTCATTTTGATTCTTTTACGAGATTACAAACTTGTTTAAATTATCTACTGAAGTAAATTGTCTTTCTTGCAACGTAAACGTTCTTACAGTGCCACTTATCATCAGTTCGAACTTAGGCAATCAATGAACTAATATTTGCTTATCACAATTTTGTTATGTATGCAAAACATGAAAAGCAGAAATACAAAAGATATAATAGTGAAATGTGAAATTAACTTTATTTATTCATCATTCAAATAGATAAAAAAACAATTACATGTTTACTACAATATTAACACATTTCCCAACAAAAACAATGTCAAACTTTTTTCCCTTCGTTTTAAAGGGAGAATAATATCAATTTTCAAGACGAATCAAATTAAGCAAAAATATTTATTTAGGATTATTATCGTTTGCCACATGTAAAGGCGAATTTAAGGAGGGCTGACAGGGCCCCCGACCCTCCTAAATTTTTGTAAAATTACTTTTTAAGCCCATTTAATTTTTTAATTTTGATATTTTAATTAGTGTTCAAAAAAAAGGAAAAATTTGTGTTCCCCACAAAGCTTTTCAAAGTTTTTTAAATTTGATTTCTTTTATAGAATTTATATATATTTTTATGATAAATTTAGCAACATGTTTAATTTAATTCGGTAAACTAATACAAAATAGTATCTAAATATTAGTTTCACTACAGCAAAATAGACTTTTAGCGGCGCTTTTTTAGGCTTTTAGCGGCGTTTTTATGTGCCGCTAAAAGTATGCCGCTATAGACAACGTCGCTAATTTTAGCGGCGTTTAGGTGAAGAAATGCCGCTAAAGATCATGACCTTTAACGACGCTTCTACCATAAACGCCGCTAAAGATCATGACCTTTAGTGACGCTTCTACCACAAACGCCACTATAAAGAATGACTTTTAACGGCGCTTTTTCACAAACGCTGCTAACAACATGACTTTTAAAAAATATTTTAATTAAATAATATTTATTTCTATCATAAATATTATATTATGTTTTATTTTTTAAATTTAAACTTTAAACTATTACTTTTAAGGATAAAAAATATTAAATTAAAATTTCTATTAAAATTTTAACTTTAAAGCTAAATATAAAAATTAATGAATTTAAATTAAGAAAATTAAAACAAGACACATTCTATATTAGAATTACATAAGAAAATTGTTTACAGTATCAATTAGAGGTGTTCATGGGTCGGGTTCAGGCCGGGCCCATAAAAAAATCGGCCCGAGTCCTAGGCTCGGCTTGGGTAAACTTCAAATTTGGGCACTGGAATTTTGTCCAGGCCGCCCAGGAAAATTCTAAGCCGGCCCCGCCTTGACCCACCCATTTTTAAATAAACACAAAAAAATTTTAGAAAATTAAAAAAAGTATTTTAAAAATATTTTAAAAATAAAAAAGTATTTTAAAATATTTTTAAAAATAAAAAATATATATTTATTATTCAGACTGGCCCCGCCCAAAAAAGTGGTGCCCGAGGCCTGGCCCGTTTTCTAAACGGCCTCATTTTTTTGCCCAAGCCCATATTTTGGGCCTATATTTTTACCCAAACCCTCCCATATTTCGGGCAGGCCGTCGGGCCAGGCCGGGTCGCCCGACCCATGAACACCTCTAGTATCAATTGAAGGTTGATCCAGAAAACATCCCTTAACTAATAAAATCTTATTTGATAAGGGCAGATAAAGACAAGAAAGCTATTCATTAATGAAAGCAAAAAGTATAACTGTCCTCCATAAGTTTTGTGACCGCATTTAGTATAGTTCCTTAATCTTAAAGATATTTCAAAAGACAACAATTTCGCAAAAAAAGGGTACAATATTTAATATAAGTGCAACAACAAGCACATTATTTATCATAACCTTCTTCAGGCTCTATAAATCCTCCAAGCTGGAAATTCATCTCAATTCTGAAATCTTAAACGTCAAAACTGGTCATCAGCATGCAAACAACGTGGCTGTATAACTTCAGCAATAAGTTATGCTGTCATCAAACTATGCCTCAAATCAAAGATATAGGTTACTCATCCACAGAGAGAAATGCATGTATAGGCATAAATAACATCATCTCATTCTGCCAAATACATTAGACAATTTGTGGAGAGGAGAAACCAAAAAACAATCATAAATTGTAAGAACAGATTATGCCTGGACATATGCTTCTATGCCACCTTAAGTAGAAACTATTTTACAGGATTGATTGCCAAATACTCAAGCATACACTTAGACATCAAGTTTTGAACCAAAAAAATTGGAGCCAAGGGAATAGGAACAATAAATCTTCTCATAATCAGCATATGGTGATTTAGTTATGTTGCTGCTTACTATTTTCCATACACACTTCTTCTCTTTGCTTCAAATTCCAAAATCCAAACACACTATAAGGATTTAGAAGATGTTTTCACCAAACCCTTATTTCTTAATTTTTTTTTTAAACTGAATTCTTTTTTTCCACCCATTTGTTTCAAGTATGAAATGATATAATTTTTTTAGTATCTATCACAATAACCTTTACTAAGAATTGAAACTAAATTTCTAAATTTTGAACAAAATGAAAGTTCAATTAAATGATACCTTGGTGGATCACCAAATCTTTCAATTCACTGAAATGAATTGGCATAAAATTTAATTATATGTAAGAATTTAGGTAATTGGTTAAATATAAATGCATACCTTTAAAGGATTGAAAGCTTTCAATTTGATTCCAACTTAAATCGAGTTTCTTCAAATTTGTTAAATTGCTCAATCCTATACATATCCACGTCCAATTCAAAAGTTATTATGTTAATAATTTTAATTCCTACTTAAAATTTATAAACATATTTCTTTCTTTCAAAAAAATAAAACAGTCGGAGATCTAAACTCAATCTTTCTTTTAAAAAAAATAAAGCAATCGAATATTTAATTTTCAGTTTTCAAATGTAATACTCAACTGTGGACTCAAACTCTCTGGTCTTAAGGATTATAATGACCTATTCTCTCATGACCAACTCTCAAAATCAACTCTTTAAGATTATAAGGATCTTTTTTCCCTTTGTATTTTTGCAAATCTTGTTTGAGTTTTTCCGGGTACAATTTACATTAAGGAGTGACCCTTTCTGGAATGTCTGTCAGGAAAGTCTGTCAGGAAAGTCATGCACAAATTAATACTTATACCTTTGTTTGAGATGCTTTCAATTTGGTTTTCACTTAAATCCAAGTACTTCAAGATTGCCAAATGATTCAATTCTGAAATTCAATCTCAAATATTGATCAGTTATATTCATGATATGATGAAATCAAATCACATACTGCAACAACTTTTCCTTGAACATAAATTTATAAACAACAAAATCACACTTAATTGAATTGTTAAGATCCTGACTCTACTGATTCAATCCTGAGCCTCAATTTTTACCAAATGAAAAACTCAGTTCTCTAGCAAATCGCATAATGAAATTAAGACCATCGATATGATCGATGAAATCAACAGGACACATAAATTAAGTCATAGATTGATCACCTAACTACGCATAAAAACTCTAGAGCTTCTTTTAAAAAACCACGAAAAATAGAAATGAACAAAGATGTAAGAGAAAATATAATTACTTCGCTGAACTTGAGATCATGCTGTTCGCCGGCAAGTTGGAGGGTACCACTGACGAAAACCAGCATGCCGCCAGTGCCAGAGGGCTAACAATCGACGGTGGTGATGTTGTGCTGACACTGCTGGAAAGAAGGGTGGTGAGCTTAGCGACAATGCTCTGAGAGCCTTGAATCTTTTGACTCTCGAAGGTCAACATTGAACCGTTCTGGTGCTAAGGAACCCTAAATTTACAATTCATTATACAAACTGCAAATAAAAAATAAAACCACTGCCACAACTGAGAAAATAAAAAATCAGGAAGAACAAAGAAAAAATTAGCAGGTATGGGCTATAGAGGGCTGCCGATTTGGGGAAATTGGGGGGAAAAAATAAAGGGAATCGGGGTAGGGGAGAAATGGTTTGGGAAAAATAAAATGGGGAAAAAAGAATAAGAGATTTCAGGTGGGATTTCTGGGGGTGGGGGAGGGAATCGATTTTGGGAAAAAGAAGGGGAAAAAAAGAAAAAATTTCATTTGAAATTTTGGGATAAAAAAATATAATTACAAAAAGTCGTTTTATAAAAACATATTTGTGGCATTTGGACCAAAAAAGCCACTATTGCCCAACTTTTTTGCGGTATTTTCAGCAAAAACGCCGCTATTGCTTACCTTTTGGGGCGTTTTTTCATAAACGCTGCTAATATTAGACTTTTTTACAATTAGATAAAATATTTAAAAGAATTAGATAAAATTATAATTTTTAATTTTTGTATTTCATTTTTATTTGTTATAATTTGGTCCTATCCAAAATAGATAGTTACCTATCCATATCAATCATTACTTTTTATTTATTTATTTATCAATTTTTTAGAATATTTTAAATATAAAAGTATTAATTGAATGTATAAAATTTCATCATTTAACAAATCTCAAGTAAAACTTAAATATTAAACCATTTAATATATATAAAGTTTATCTATTATCTCTTAAATAATTTAAACTATAATCATAATTTTAATATATTAAAATTAATATTATCTCTTTTACAATTATATAAGAAATTATTTAATATATAAATTAAAAAACACTAATTAATCTAAATCCTAACTCCCTATCCCCTAAACCCAAAATCATAAAACATAACCCCTAAACCCTAAATCCCTAACCCTTAACCCCTGACCTCTAAACATTAAACCCCAACCCTTAAACCATAAACCATAAATCGTAGTCCCTAAACCCATAATCCATAAACCTTAAAATAGTAACACATAAACCTTAAACCCTACACCATATACCTTAAACCCTAAACTATAATGATAATTAATTCAATATTTTAAAATTAATACTATCTCTTTTACGATTATATAAGAAATTGAGAAAAATGTAATGTCGGTAATGACAATATATCGCAAAGAAAAATAGAAATAGAAAAATAAAGAACACACAAATTTTACGTGGAAACCCTTTCGGGAAAAAACCACGGGCAGAAGAGAAGAAAATTCACTATGTCGAAAACTTAATTACAAGAGGAGTAGACTATGCCTATTTATAGGCTTGTAAACCTTATTCTAATAGGAGTGAAACTCCTTATTCAAATAATATCAAATAGATGGAGTTTAATAAGGTTTAGAAACCTTATTCTAAAATAAAATAAAAGAAGTATAATTCTATAGGGATTTTACTTTTATTTTATTTTACCACAGTATTTTATTTAAATAAGGATTTGGGTCACTTAATTCTAACAATCTCCACCTTGACACGAATTCTTAATGAACAAGTTCTTCATCGCGAACTCTCAACGAACAAGTTTCTCCACCTCTTCCATAAAACCCCTTAAGGGTTTATTTGCAACAATGAACACCAACCAAGTCTAAGCAATACTCAAACTTGGTTATAGGAAGTGATTTAGTCATCATATCTGCAGGATTTTCATGAGTACTAATTTTGCTCACAACAATATCACCACGAGCAATAATATCATGAACAAAATGATACCGAACATCAATGTGTTTTGTTCTCTCATGAAACATTTGATCTTTTGTAAGGAAGATGGCACTCTGTCTGTCACAAAATACTGTATTGATTTGAAGGTCTTCATTGAGTTCACTAAAGAGTCTCTTCAACCATATAGCTTCTTTACAAGCCTCAGTAATCGCTATCTACTCAGCTTCAGTAGTAGACAAAGCGACTGTAGTTTGCAAAGTGGCTTTCCAACTGATTGCACAACCTCCGATTGTAAAGACATAACCGGTAAGAGATCTTCTTCTATCGAGGTCCCCAGCAAAATCAGCATCAACATACCCAATGACTCCATCTCTAGTTCTTCCAAACTGTAAGCAAACATCGGTAGTACCTCGTAAGTATCTTAAAACCCACTGAACTGCTTTCCAATGTTCTTTACCAAGATTCGCCATGTATCTGCTAACTGTACTAACTGCATATGATAAATCTGGACGTGAACAAACCATGGCATACATGAGAGATCCCACTGCACTAGAGTATGGAACATGTGACATGTACTCAATCTCATCATCTGATTGTGGAGACAAAGCCGATGAAAGTCTGAAATGGGCTGCTAAAGGAGTACTAACAGGCTTAGCATTCTGCATATTGAATCTGGAAAGAACTTTCTCAATGTACCCTTTCTGACTTAGATACAATTTACTTGCTTTCCTATCCCTGAAAATCTCCATACCAAGTATCTTCTTTGCTGGTCCCAAGTTTTTCATCTCAAATTCTTCACTTAGTTGGGCTTTGACCTTTCTTATCCCTCCTTTATCTTTCACTGCTATCAACATGTCATCAATATAAAGGAGTAGATACAGAAAAGAACCATCACTGTTTTTCTTAAAGCAAACACAACTGTCAAAACTACTTCTTTTAAAATCACGAGAAGTCATAAAGGAATCAAACCTCTTATACCACTGTCTTGGTGACTGTTTCAAACCATAAAGGGACTTTTTCAGCAAGCAAACATAGTCTTCTTTTTCTGAAACTATAAAACCCTCTGGTTGTTGCATGTAAATATCCTCCTCAAGTTCTCCATGCAAAAATACAGTTTTTACATCTAACTGCTCAAGCTCCAAATCATGCATGGCGACAATACCAAGCAAAGCTCGAATCGAACTATGCTTCACAACTGGAGAGAACACATCTGTGAAGTCCACTCTTGGAATTTGACTGTAACGCTTTGCAACAAGCCTTGCTTTATATCTAAGTTTTTCAACTCTTGGAGTCCCCTCTTTCTTTTTAAACACCTATTTACAACGAACAACCTTTTTACTTTTAGGAAGTTTCACAAGATCCCATGTTTGATTTTTGTGTAGTGGTTTCATCTCCTCTTGCATAGCAAACATCCACTTTTCTGAGTCTTCACAACTAACCGCCTCAAAATAATTAGATGGCTCTTGGTTTGCATCTATATCTTCAGCCACATTTAAAGCATAAGCAACTAGATCAGCCTCGGCATAATTTTTTGGAGGTTTAATTTCTCTTCTAGTTCTGTTTTTGGCGATAGAGTATTGTGGTGAAGAAGCAACTCTATTTTGAATTTTTGTACTGGCTTTAGTAGTCGACTCTGTTGTAGATTCTAGATCAATCTGATGCTCCACCTACTTTTGATTTTCTTTATTGGAAGAGTCTTTAAGAGATAAGTTAGGTAGCATAGCAGTTTCATAAAAAACAACATCTCTGCTAATCACAACTTTTCTATTTTCAGGATACCATAACTTATGCCCTTTTACACCAGCTTTATAACCAAGAAAAACACATTTAATAGATCTCGGTTCCAATTTTCCATTATCAACATGAGCATACGCAGGACAACCAAAGATATTTAAATCAGAATAGTCAGCAGGATTACCAGACCAAACCTCTTGTGGAGTCTTTTTCTCAATGGCAACGGATGGAGATCGGTTGATCAAAAAACATGCAGTAGAGGCTGTTTCTGCCCAAAATGACTTTGATAAGTTGGCATTTGACAACATACATCGAACCTTCTCCATGATTGTTCTGTTCATTCATTCTGCAACGCCGTTTTGCTGTGGAGTATGACAAACTGTCAAGTGTCTCATGATCCTTTCTGACTTGCACAGTTTATTAAATTCATCAGAACAGAACTCTAAGCCATTGTCTGTATGGGGATATTTTATTTGCTTTCCCGTCTGTTTTTCAATCATGGTTTTTCAAGACTTAAATGCGGAAAACACATCGCTTTTCTGCTTCAGGAAGAACGCCCACACTTTTCTGAAAAAATCATCAATAAAAGTTAACATATAATTAGCTCCACCTCTCGAAGGCACTCTGGATGGCCCCCATAGATCAAAATGAATATACTCTAACGTTCCCTTTATGTTATGGATTCCTCTGGTGAATCAAACTCTCTTTTGCTTCCTAAAAATGCAGTGCTCACAGAACTTCAGTTTGCAAATTCCTTGCCCATCAAGAAGTCTTCTTTTGCTTAATTCTGCCATGCCATTCTCACTCATATGCCCTAGGCGCATATGTCAAAGTTTAGTAATATCATCATCTGACAAGGAAGAGGATGACACAGCTACATCACCAGTAACAGTAGAACCCTGCAAAACATATAACTTGGCAGTCTTTCTCTGCCCTTTCATCACAATAAGGGAACCTTTGAAAATCTTCAAAACCCCACTTTCAGCTGTGTATTTGTACCCTTTTGAATCAAGAGTACTCAATGAAATTAAATTTCTCTTTAATTTTGGAACATGTCATACGTCACTGAGTGTTCTGATAACTCCATCAAACATTTTAACTCTAATTGTTCCAACACCTGCAATTCTACATGAAGCATTATTTCTCATCAACACAATACCTTCAGACATTGTTTCGTAAGTTGTAAACCAATCTCGATTGGGACTCATATAGAAGGTGCAACCCGAATCAAGGATCCACTCCTCGCTCGCTTTGGAATCGTTGACAGAAGCGACTAGAAGTTCACCATCGCTGTAATCTTCTACAATATCAGCTTTACCAGAATTTTCTAGTTGTTTTCCATTTTGATTCGCAACCTCCCTTTTGATCTTATTCTGTAGCTTATAGCACTCAGATTTAATGTGCCCTTTCTTCTTGCAAAAGTTACAAGTTTTACCTCTGTTTGAAGACTTCGATCTACCTTTAGATTTACTGCGAGGATTCCGTTCCTGTGTCATTCTACGATCATCATCAGCATTCCGATCTTGTCTTCCACGAACAATAAGACCCTCTCCCTGAGAGTCGGTTTAACCACAAGATGCTTCATCTTATCATACGAGGTTAAAGAATCATAAACCTCATCAACTGTGAGAGACTCGCGGCTATTTTAAATCGTATCTCTAAAGGTTGAATAAGACGGGGACAACGAACAAAGTAGAATCAGCCCTAGATCTTCCTTATCATACTAAACCTCCATGGCCTCCAAGTTCGAGAGAATTTCTTTGAACACTGCTAAGTGTTCGTGCACAGATGCACCTTCCTCCAAAAGATGAGCATAAAGACGCTGCTTCATATGTAGTTTGCTAGTTAGAGTTTTCGACATACATATCTGTTCCAACCTCTTCCATAATCCAGCGGCAGTCTTTTCCTTCATCACATCCTGCAAAATTTCGTTAGACAAATGCAGATGTAACTGTGTTAACGCCTTTCGATCCTTGCGCTTCTTCTCTTCTTCCGTCAAAGTCGAAGGCATCTTATCTACCCCTAGTAGGGCTTCCTCTAAGTCCATCTGTGCAATAACTGCTTGCATCTCTATATGCCACAATGCAAATCTGGTGTTGCGATCCAACTACGAAATTTTGTACTTCAAAGACGTCATTACCGTGATTGAGATGAACAACCCGGAAGCTCTGATACCAATTTGAGAAAAATATAATATCGGTAATGACAATAATATATTCAAAGAAAAATAGAAATAGAAAAATAAATAACACACAAATTTTACGTGAAAACCCTTTCGGGATAAAACCACGGGAAGAGGAGAAGAAAATTCACTATGTCGAAAACTTAATTACAAGAGAAGTAGACTATGCCTATTTATAGGCTTGTAAACCTTATTCTAATAGGAGTGAGACTCCTTATTCAAATAATATCAAATAGATGGAGTTTAATAAGGTTTAGAAACCTTATTCTAAAATAAAATAAAAGAAGTATAATTCTATAGGGATTTTACTTTTATTTTATTTTACCACAGTATTTTATTTAAATAAGGATTTGGGTCACTTAATTCTAACAGAAATTATTTAATATATAAATTAAAAAACACTAATTAATCTAAACCCCTAACCCCTAAACCATAAATCATAAACCCCTAACCCTTAACCCTTAACCCCTAACCCCTAACCACTAAACCTTAAACCCCAACCCTTAAACCATAAATCATAATCCCTAAACTCATAATCCATAAACCTTAAGATAGTAACTCCTAAATCTTAAACCCTAAACTATAATGATAATTAATTCAATATTTTAAAATTAATAATATCTCTTTTACTATTATATAAGAAATTATTTAATATATAAATTAAAAACAATTAGTAATGTACCCAAAAAACTTTAAAATTATTTTAAATAATAGTATTTTAATTTTTCCAGTTTTAACAAATATTTTTCTATGTTTTTTATTTCAAATTATTTCTACGTGTCATTATTTTTTTCTGAAGATTTTAAATATTCAATTAAAAATAAATTTAATTTTAAATAATATAAATAAACCAATTAAATAATAAATAGACAGATAAAATGTTTTTTGCGACACTTTTCCAAAAACGCCGCTAAAGCCCCAAAAGGTCTGAAAACGACACCGTTGGGCTTAGGTCTAACGCCGCTAATGCTCATTTTCAGCGGCGTGTTTCGAAAAGCGCCACAAATGCTCGATCTTTAGCGGCGTTTTTTGTCCAAACGCCGCTAAAAACCTGTTTTGCTGTAGTGTTTGGCAAAAATAAAGTTTAATAATTACAATATTTAAGTACAAATGGTATCGGAATATTAATTAGGTAAAAAATAAAGTTAAATAATTATAATATTAATACAAATTTAACATTTAACTTATTTTGTTTTCTCTATAAACTTTAATAATTAATATTATCCTTAATTCAAAAATACCCGACGTATCTAAACATGTATATTTTATAAAAATACCCTCCCTTATTAACAATTCTGATGTATCCCTTTAATCAAAACTAGCATGTACAAAAATATGCTTCTAATTATTTTTGTGCCCATCATATGCTTTTCGAAACTGTTTTCCTACCGGCAGGTGCAATTAATAGTGGAATAACCTGAGTTAAATTTAAAAAAGAAAATTCATAATTAATTTGAAATTTTGTTATTTGTGTTTTTTTGAATAATTTTATTATGTGTTTAAAAGTATTTGAACTTTACATTTGAATAATTATATTTATATTAATCGAGTTAAGATTTAATTCACATTTTCCGCTGAAAATATATTTAGGTTATTTGAAAAAATGAATTAAGCCAGTAAATTTAGGTCCCTTTAGCCAAAATTACATTCCTTTGACAAGTCACTTATCTATAAATACTACATTAAAAAACTCAATCAATAGCTTGGTAAGATTCTTATCAAGATTATGATCACTTCTCTACCAGAAGTTTTGATTGAAGTTTTTGAACTAACCACCCTTTAATATTCAAGCAATGTTAGGTTTATCCATTTAATATCATCCAATCTATCCAATGGATGAAATCAACCTTCCCAAAATCACTTTATCAATCCATTCCACCTTCCCAAAATGTCTTTCATTCATTTGTTTTTTTTTCTTTTTGCATGTATATATATATATATATTTTATATATATATAAATATAAGAAAGAAGGCTATGATTCAAGAAAACATGCATTATTGATGAATTTGGAAGGAGATTTTGACAAAGGGAGGGGTCCAGGTTTTCGTGTATTCTGGTTAATCAGCCATAATAAGCCTACTGCCATATTATAACACGCCATCTCATAATTTGTAGTAAAAGTAGGGATTCGAGCATGAAATTCAGGAAACTGACATGATTTAGTAAAATCTCCGATAAAAGTCAGATAAAGTAACCTACTCGTGCAAGCCAACTAAACCAACCAACCAACCAACCCCAGGGAGGTCTCTCAGGTAATGTATTGGTGTATGGACCAGTAGCCTAACTCAACTAAAATGTCCGTACTTCATCCTTTAGAACAATACCCTTGTCTTGTAATGAGGTTAAAGTTTTCTGTCTCTTTCCTTTAATGGCGTTCCTTCCATTGAAAGGACTCTCTGTCTCTTTACACTCACACTTGTCCCTCTCATATAGTGAAGTTTTGTCAATATTTTTAACTCAACTCTGTCCTATATAATAACTTCTTCTCCTGAGTACAATAACATGCAAAAAACAGTTGCATTGCTGCTAATACTTTCTCTTGATTCTTATTCTCAGGTTTGTTTTTTACAGTAATTTGATTCTATGTATGCCATGTATTCGACACATGTTTCAAGTCCATTCATATATAATGACTTTTGAGAAAATGAGCTTTGTTTTCAGTTGTGATTTAGGTTTGGTATTCAAATGGCGGATATTAGCAATGGTACCAAAGGTTTTGCAGTGAAACAAGGAGAACCAACTCGGGTCCTTCCTGCAGAAGAGACAAAGAAGGGTCTTTATTACCTGGGAAACCTTGACCAAAACATTGCAGTCATAATTCGAACCATTTACTTGTTTAAGTCAGAGTCTAAAGGGAATGAAGATGCTGCGGAACAAGTTAAAAATGGTTTGTCAAGGATTCTTGTTCATCATCATCCACTTGCTGGGCGACTAACCATCAGCTCCGAAGGGAAGCTCATAGTGGACTGCACCGGGGAGGGGGCTGTTTTTGTGGAGGCTGAAGCTAATTGTGGGATTGAAGAGATGGGGGACATAACAAAGCCTGACCCTAACATTCTTGGAAAGTTGGTTTATGAAATTTCTGGTGCTCAGAACTTGCTAGAGATACCTCTTTTGGTGATTCAGGTTTGGGGATTGCTTTACTCTTTAGTTTCTGGTCTATCTTGCATATGTCAAAGTGGAACTTTTGGCAAGTAAAACTTGTTAACCTTAGTGTTACTGCTGTGTGCTATGCTTAGTCTCTTTCGAAGGACCTTTACATATTTACCTTACTCTTCATTTTTCCTAAAATATCTGCCTCAGGAATTAAGGTACAATCTTTGAGTTTATGATCAAATTTATAAAAACTTTAACATACACGTTACTCCGTGTCCAATATCCATATTCAGCACATACTTGAACATAGGCAAAGGATAAATGGAAAATCTAGGGAATTGAATATACATATGTGATATATAATATATATCTTACACCTGAATTTGAAGGTGAAAATATCACGGAAGTTTCTATACTAAGTGTCGATTGATTTTGTCCTTTTTACTTAAAATGTGTAAATTAATTATTATACATTAAATAAAAAACAAACATATCCTTTTGTTAAAAATCTATCTATTTTACTATTAAAATCGATCTTTATACATTAGCATAAAATACACGTGACATGTCACAAGTCATTGTTTGATTATTTTGTTAGCTACGTCAATTTTAACAATACAAATGGATAAAAATTTCATAGAAAGGATCGATTTGCTTTTTAATCTAATCTATAAAGATTAATTTGCCTATTTTTGAATGAAGAGAGTAAATGTGATTTACCTCCTAGTATGCCTATTTTTGAATAAAAAGAATAAAATATGATTTACCTCCTAATATAAGGGTCTTTATGGTACTTTTACCGAATTCGAATACCATATGTAGGAGCATATGATGAAATAACCTTTATGTGCTTTCAGTTTTATCATTTTAAGAAAAGTAAGAGGTAAGAAACTTGATTCCAGGTGACTAAATTTAAGTGTGGAGGATTTTCTATTGGGATGAGCATGAACCACTGTATGCTTGATGGGATTGCTGCTATGGAATTTGTGAATGGATGGGGTGAAGTTACCAGAGGCTTGCCATTAAAGACCCCTCCATTTTTAGACAGAACCATACTGAAACCCCGAAACCCACCTATGATAGAGTTCGAGCACCATGAATTTGATGAGATTGAAGATATATCAAACACAAACAAGCTGTATGAAGAAGAAGAAATGGTTTACAAGACCTTCCTGTTTGATCCAGATAAGCTTGGACAACTCAAGGAACAAGCCCTTGAAGATGGGGTTTTATCCAAATGCACCACATTCGAAGTCCTTGCAGGGTTTGTGTGGAGAGCTCGATGCAAAGCATTAAACTTGGTTCCTCAGCAAAAAACTAAGCTCCTCTTTGCTGCTGATGGGAGAAAAAGATTCATACCACCATTACCTGAAGGTTTTGCAGGTAATGGGATTGTTTTAACATATTCAATCTCCACTGCCGGTGAGTTAGCTGAGAAGCCATTATCATTTGCTGTGGGATTGATCCAACAGGCGGTCAAATTGGCGACAGACAGTTTTATGCGATCAGCCATTGATTATTTTGAAGTGACAAGAGCTAGGCCATCTTTGGATGGAACTGTTCTTATTACAGCTTGGTCTAAACTATCTTTTTACACCATAGATTTTGGTTGGGGAGAACCCATTTCAACAGGGCCTGTTGCTTTGCCTGAAAAGCCAGTTCTGATTTTCCTTCCTCATCAGAAAGATAAGAAAAGCATTAATTTACTGTTGGGGTTGCCTGTTTCAGCAATGAATAGCTTTGAAGAACTGATGCAGGTTTAAGCAGAAGAAAGTTATTTTATGTCAGATACTCAGATTCATATGTTGCATGCATTCATTATCTGAGGATTTTCTGACAGTGGGTTTTTGGTAAATTGAAGAACAAAATTAACCTCAGATCAGATAGATTCTGAATTCTGAGTCATATAATTTGAATTATAAGTGGTTATGTGTTCCGTCTATATTCCTTTGTTTCAGTCATGTATTGGGTTACTGTATCCGAATAAGAAAGCCTGAAAGGACCATTGGTGATTCACCTGCTTCTTTATTTAAATTTGGGTTTGAAATATGATAATTAAAAAGAAGAATATTTTCATTTAAATTTATTTCACTCCTACTCAAGTAACCTATTTAATTATTTCAAAATACTAAGCATATACATTCCTCTATATCTACTATCTTCTCTAATTTTAAAAATTTAATTTAATTAATTATTTTTAAAATTATAAACAAAACGTTTTTCTTTTTTTCTTTTCTTTTTATAATTTTTAATCATTTTATTTTTTAAAAGTTAATATTTCTATTTTTGTACAACCAATTTTTTTAAAAAATTAGTTTTTAGATAGTGAATTTTTTTAATTTTAATATAATTAGTTTCTAGAGTAGGTTGAATATGGATGAGTGTATGATAATAATTTCATAACTTTAAAATTTGATGATGTGATGACATTTGATTGGTATATAAAACTTTAGTTTTTAAGATGATCTTATTATAAGTTATTCCTTAATTTTATATTAAACACAACACCAATAATTACTGTGATATTCTTAAAATACTTATTTAGATTCTTGGAATGTGATGTCTTTAAAATTTGATGATGTGATATTTAGTTGTTGGTATAAAATATATTTTTAATTAAATAAATTTAATTTGAATTGCTATGTAGAATATTTAAGTTAACATTTAAAACTCATTTAGATTGTTATATAGAACCGCCGTTAAGGAGGTAACGGAACTTAATTATAAAGTGACTATTCCGTAATAAAACGATAATATAAATGACTAATAACACTTCAACCAAGTAAAAGCGAATAAAAGTCACTTTTTTTTTTAGTTAAAAAAAAACCAACAAAAAGAATTATATTTGATACGACGAATTGACAATTGACCCACCAACTCTCTGAGTCATAGCCATATATAAGCCCAAAATTCCAAATCTGGTGCTGGAATTCGGCGAATCCTTCCTTCTTTCAATTTGTTTATTTATTTATTTTTACCATTTCATCGTCTTCTTCAGTCTGGTAAGAAGGATCAGGAAGAAATAAAGAGCCACGGGGAAGACAAAGGCTGTGAGTGAGAGAGAAAGAAAAGATGGCGGCTTCAATCAATGGAGTCGGAGGAGTTGGTTTTGGTGGCCTAACTTGTTCTACCAAAACACCACTTCCTTCTTCACGATCCTCTTCTTTCCGTGTTCAAATGTCTGTTCCTGTTGAAGATAAGAAGAGGAATTATACCCTTCAAAAGTCACAAGAGGCTTTCAATGCTGCTCTGGTGATTTTCAACTCTTTCCCTTCTTTGCCTACTTGTGGATTGTTTGAATCTTGCCAAGTTAAAGCTTATTTGTTGAATTTTGTTTAATTTCAATTCATTTTTTTTATTAGTCGATTTGTTTTTTTTTTGTCAAATGATGAAATGGAAAAAAAGAGAGTAAAAATTTAAGTCTTAGCTCATTGCTTATCGATAAAATGCATGGCAAATGTAAAGAAAGGCTCGGCTCATTGCTAACTGGAAGATTGATATCTGAACTGTATCATTGATATTAATTTTCAACCTATGCCTCACGGATTTGTACCTAGAGAGGTTCCTCTGTAGTGTTCTATCACTATGTTTTCTCCTATATTATACCCAGACATAGGTGTTGAGATGATTCTCCAATTATATATAACCATACCGGATACATACCAGTAACCGACAGGCACTTTCGAGTAAAGATAACATAGGTTTTCCCTTTTCCTTTTGTATCTTATTGTGAATCACTTATATGTTGAAGTCCTTGGAACTCTGACTCCTGCAAGCTCTTTTTGTGGTAGAATTTGATGCCTGGAGGTGTAAATTCTCCTGTTCGTGCTTTTAAATCTGTTGGTGGACAGCCTATTTTCATGGATTCGGTTAAGGGTTCGCACATGTGGGACATAGACGGTAATGAGTATATCGACTATGTTGGCTCTTGGGGACCAGCTATAATTGGTCATGCGGATGACGAGGTTAGAGAATTTCTTCCTTTACTCTAAGTTTGCCTTGCATTTTTGTGATTTAATGTGCCTACCATCTTACATGGTTCCTTCTCTTTCATTCTTGTTTTTCTATAGTTGATGTTTTATATGCATTTCTGATTTTGAACTTCATTTTTGTTATATGAGATGCAATACTATGTTAGTCAGACACTCAATATGAGTGTCGATATAGGTACGTGTCTGACACAGATATGTTCATTTATTTATATATTTTTAAGTTTTTCTATGTATTTGGAGAGTCATTTTCTTACACTCATCTCAACTAAGAGTTAATAGGTCAGTAGTAGAGAGAAAATAGTTCTAAATGCTAATATTGCCCTCTCTTGAACTAATAGTTCTGCATGGATTTGCATATATCTGCAGGTGCTTGAAGCTTTGGCTGAAACAATGAAGAAAGGAACCAGCTTTGGCAGTCCTTGTCTTCTTGAGAGTGATTTGGCAGAGATGGTAATCTCAGCTGTTCCAAGCATTGAAATGGTTCGATTTGTAAACTCTGGTACAGAAGCATGCATGGGTGCGCTCCGCCTTGCCCGCACCTTTACTGGCCAAGAAAAGATAATCAAATTTGAAGGTTGTTACCATGGCCATGCTGATCCATTTCTTGTCAAGGCAGGTAGCGGAGTTGCTACCCTAGGGCTGCCTGACTCTCCTGGTGTTCCGAAAGCAACCACTTCTGGAACTCTAACTGCCCCTTACAATGACATAGCAGCTGTTGAAAGTCTCTTTAACAGTAATGAAGGTGAAATAGCAGCAATTATTCTTGAACCTGCTGTTGGCAACTCTGGCTTCATTACCCCTAAACCAGACTTCCTTGAAGCCATACGTCGCCTAACCAAGGAAAACGGTGCACTCCTCATATTTGACGAAGTGATGACCGGATTTCGCTTGTCTTATGGTGGGGCACAGGAGTATTTTGGCATAACTCCTGATTTAACAACATTAGGGAAGGTAATTGGTGGTGGGCTGCCTGTTGGTGCATATGGAGGGAGGAGGGAGATTATGGAGATGGTGGCACCAGCAGGGCCAATGTATCAGGCTGGGACCTTGAGTGGGAACCCATTGGCAATGACAGCTGGGATACAGACCCTTAAGCGGTTGAAAGCACCGGGAACATATGAATACTTAGATAGGATCACTAGAGAACTTGTTCAAGGCATTCTAAATGCTGGAAAGAAGACAGGGCATGCAATTTGCGGAGGGCATATTAGAGGGATGTTTGGGTTTTTCTTCACAGAAGGGCCTGTTCACAACTTTGATGATGCAAAGAAGAGTGATGCAGCAAAATTTGTCAGGTTTTACCAAGGAATGCTGCGCAAAGGTGTTTACTTTGCTCCTTCACAATTTGAAGCTGGATTTACAAGCTTGGCACATTCTCCTGAAGACATCCAGAAGACAGTTGCAGCTGCTGAGAACGTTCTTAGCAAGATTTAAGGTATCTATTACAGTGTCTTTGATTACATTTTCACAGTTTGAAGCTGGATTTACAATCTTGGCAAGTCGTATGAGTACTTCCGAGAAATACTAGTCTTGCAATCATGTTCTTAGTACTGCCCTTTTGTTCTTCCTTTTGTCTTTGCATGATTGAGCTTTTTGCACGGGAGTTAATGGTTCATTAGATAAAAGATCTGTAGTCATCTCTTGTTGCTCGGAATCTGTATTTTTCCTGATCAACCCATTTGTATGTTGGTAATGTATAAGACCATTTTAGGCATTTAAAGCTTGTTTACAACCACCTCAATTGTCATCTCCTTTGACCAAAATCTTGCTTATCTAATTAGAATAAGGAAAAGAATTCTGATGTAGCAGAGTTGGTTCATGTAACATCTAACAAATTTGAATCCTGAGGGTCTAATCCTAAGCAACTTACCTCAATTTCTGTTCCATCATTGTCAAGTTGAGTGAGCTGTTTTATAATGTTCTAATGCTTGAATAGCTCGGAGTTTTATGTTTTATATTCATATTTTTCTTTTCGATTAATATTGAAAACCAATTTAAAATTCAAGCTTGAACACAGATTTTCCCTAGTAAATGAGTTTAACTCAATTGAACGGGTTTGAATAGTGAAGGCAAATCGAGCTCAAGACAAATTTCATCCCTGCAATTGAGCTTAATAAGAACAAAAGATATAATGTAAAGTTAATTAAAAGCTTTTAGGTTAAATTTTGCTCCGAAGTCTGTACTCTGGTATTTTTCTATTTTTTAAAATTTAAAATTTCAATAATTACTGAACAGTTAAATTGATTAAATTATGCTATTGTCAAAATCCAATGCAACAAATATATCATGTGTAATGTCATGTCAATTTGTCTTTTCCAAATACTTACTAAAATGACTAAAAATTAGTTAATGAATTAACAATTACATTTGTATCAAGGCTAAAATTTCATATTTCAAAATATATAAACATCTTAAAATGATCCAATTGGAGAATATGAACCAAATCTACAAAGAGTAATAACTAAATTTAACCTAAAAATTTAAATGCTATTATTAGGGTCATGACTAAAATTTCAAAATTCAAAAACTTCAAGACTAAAATTGAGTAATTATTAAATTCAGTATAAAGACTAAATCTATAACTTTTACAAAGTATGGGGACTAATTAGGAAAATTACCCAAGCATTTATCACCTGCAAGGAAATGCCTATTCTTCCATAGCATGCCGAATAGGAAACATTTCATTATTAGTAACGGATAGCATTTTATACAAAGGCATTCATCCTTCCAATTTGGTGTACATTTCGTCTTTACGTGGAGTAGTCTATACAACTTTACAAATAATTCAAAGCCAATATTTGAAACCAACCAGATAAAAAGTCTTAAGGAACCAAAGAAACTAAAATTGCACATCATTCATCACTCACTCCATTACCAACTTGCACACATGGGCTCTGTGACGAACATACACATAAATACTCCGAGACAATGTTTACGTTCCTAAACATGGTTCACCGTCATGTATGATTTTTCCAACACCGCATGTTGTCCTTCACAAAATAGAACATGAGCAGACAGTCTTTCTGGGTGAATCATCAATCTTCTTTTCTGTTTCAGACAGAAAATCAAGCATAAGTTGATAAGTCAAAACATGAAATTTTACGTCATCATCAACTCATGGATCTTTTACCTTAAAGGCAATCCCATAACTAATGCGTTCAGGACCTTAGTTGATCTTATCAGTGTGAAGAAATGAGGAAAGATGCAAAAAAAGAGAGGATAAAGATGGCCTCTGATATGTTCATCATCAAGAAACATGCTCATCAATGATCAACAATGAAGTTAGCATAACGACAACGAACTAGTTTTCAAAGTCTTTATGCAACTAGCGAAAATCCAACACCTCAAAATCAGATTATATCATACTCATCAGAAAGACAATATCAATGACACTTGCTATCAGTTTTAAGCAATTTGAAACGGGTTGTACCTATAAGTAGATTGTTACTAGAGCAAGTACAGATCCACGCCCACTTCACTGAGTAACTCGAGCTTAAATCGAAATGAGACATCGTGAAATTCGTAGAGATTTGCCTCTAAGTTACTCAAACTAGGTATGTTCAATTTTTTCCAAATTATATAATGTACTACTTGGAGCATTATATCACCATGACCAGTCCTAAGTTACCTAAATCCCCAACTCTCATGCAATTTCCATTTTGGATCGTTCGATCCCAATCAAGGATCGCCAGCAATCCAAAATGGTGAAATGAGTGTTCTGGTGGTAAAGACTGAAGGGATGAAGACGATGAAAGAAAAAAAAAAGTCTTTGGCTCTGTCATTTTAATTTTTTAACAAAAAGGACTTCTTCACAGTTTACGCCACTAATTCCCTCTTTTAAAAAATTTACTGACTTTGCTCCTTTTCTAACGCAACCTCAATTTTTTTATATATTTTTTCAATTATCTTAATTTTGTTTAATTATTTCTTACTTTTTATTAATTTAGATTTTTAATAAAAGTTGAAAATAAAAGATAAAATAAAAAAGGGTTAGTGTTAATTTAAAAAGTAAAATAAAATAAATCATAAAGATTTATACTCTACCCTAATAAATCTATTTTGTACCAAAGAACTGCATTTCATTCCTATTAAATGATTCGAAGAAGACTACCCCTAATGAATTAGGTTCCAAGCAATTAACGATTTGCATTCCCATTTTTGTTCCTTATACCGAATCCATCCGCGTTTCAGGTAATATGTTTGGGACATCGGATCCAAGCATGACGAATACTTAAAAAAATATAAAGAGTTGGAGCAACATAAAATAGTCCCATGAGAAGAAGATAGAGAAGACCTGTTTTAGCTTTTGCAAGGGATGGCTGTACTACAACATGCATTATTATAGCCCCACCCGGAACTTCACCAAAGGGTACTTTACACAGACCAACGGTCTTGTTGTTCTCCAAAATTTTACCAGAACTTATCAGCTTGACTTCATTCACTGATTTTGGAACAATTGTCTTACCTAGGGAAGGCAGAAACAACATTTAAGAAAATTATAAAACAAAGTGCTTTAAACTATTATCCTTAACGCTACCTTCTGGTTCTTATGATTAAAAAAAAAGAATATGAAGATGGTTTGTAGATTTAGGCAACAAGTCAAAGAGCAAATTGCATTCTTTGAGGATACTTGACTGTATTTTAAACAAAAGCATGATCATTCTTTTTGCAATGTATTTATTAAAAAAACAGAAACATGATGAGGATAAGATCAATTGAAAAGTTGTATAACAATATATAGTGATTTACAACTATAACAGACGTTTACAGCTTCGTTGCCCGAACTGGAGAGTGTACATAATATTTTAGGAAAAACGAACAGATCTTTTAATATTTACTGTTTAAACAGCCAAATTTAGCCTTCTCTCTCAATATACGTTCATAAGAACAATTTAGAGCTCATATAATCATTTTGACATTGATCATGCACCAAATTTGGAAAAAAATGTGATACAACAATACAAGAAGAGAATCTCCTCTCTTCATTTCTGCCCTAAAACAATGCTATAACCTTATACTACAAAACAATCTCTTTCTTACCGCATTCCATGACTAACCCTATTGCTTTCTTCACTAATCTTCACAATAATTAGGTTCAAAACTCTGGCCTCGATCACTCGTTGCCACCGGTGGGCAGTGGACGAGATAATTATGCATGTAAATTTAACAGAAATTCTCCTAGTAATCTTACAACAGATACAAATTTCAATAACTAAAACAAAGCCCAATATCAGAAACTTCATAAACAATTAGAAAAGAAATGAAAGAAAATAACAGAGTAAACCTTTGGGCCAATCAGAGACAATTCTTTGCTTAAGCATATCCACCGTCGATGTGGCGGAGTATCGAAACGGTCCGATATCTGAGCCATCATAAATCCTGAACTTTATATCCACCAAATCCTCCTCCAGCATTTCTGCACCTGCTTTCGTTTGTTCAATTCGTCCTAAAATCGACTCACCGGTCACCACCGTCAGCGGTTCATCAAATCGAATCCCGCCGCCTAAATTAGCACAAACTGAAAGGCAGACTGAAATTTCAACTAAAATAGAATTGAATTACGACGGAAAAAAGAAAGGATTAAAATTCAAACCTGAATTCTAGGGTAGTAATTGATTGACTTGAAGGGTTTTTCTTTTAAAAGAAAAAAAAATATTTTTATTTCAAAATTGAAAGTTTGGTGTTTGGTGACCTGAAGAAGACAAATAAGTCTTGCCATAGTCTCAAATGCCCCAACCGCAACCGCGACCGCTAAACCTGAAACGGCGCCGTTTCCTTTACTGTTTTCGTTGCGAAAGCGGTAGAAACGTCCTTGTCGTTACTGTATAAGTACGGCGTCGTTTCCAAGTCTCGTTTTGTCTACTTCTTGAGCGTAGATAGATAATTCAAAAAACAATTCACCCGAGAAAATGAAAAGAGATAGAGACGAAGCAGAAGAAGAAGGAAACGAAGAGAGAAACAAAAGGAAAATGGAGATTGTTTGGCAAACTCCTGCTCATCCTGCTCAGAAACAAGATTATGTTTTTCACAACGGTAAATTAAATGTTTCTTTTCGTAAAAGAAATAACTTCTTATTATTATTATTATTATTATTATTATTATTATTATTATTAACCAAAAAAAGTTTAGAAGCTCAATTTTTTGGCGGGAATTTGACAGGGAAGCGCCATGTACGACCTTACTACTTTGAGTTCGTCTCTCATGTTAGTTTTCTTTCTTTTTCCTGATTTCAGTTGTTAGCAAGTTTTTTTAAAACCCCTAATTAAACCCTAATTCTGCTTATCTAATAAAAAAGTACGATTTTAATTGTTGATTTGGCACAGGTTAATAAACGATGGGAAGGTAAAACAATAGTGGATTTGTTCGCTCAAGAGTTCAGAGGTCGATCTAGAGATTACTATGTAAGTCATCACTCTTTCCCCTTTTTTTCTTTTGGGCTAAATCTTTGTTTGATTGGAAAGATGTAAAATAGAGAGCAGTGGAAGAATGGTTAATAATAATATATTTCCTTCATTGTTTTGGTACAAGGATGGAAAATAGAGAGAGATACAGGGTTAGAAGTGAAGTCGTAACTAGTAAATAAAATTGTTAATTTAAGTTACATGAATGATTCCTTTCATAATTGAAAGGATTGATTTGGGGAAAGGATATGTGAAAATTTATTCATTTTCTTTTCTTGTTCTTATTTTTCTCTTACCGAACACAATGGTAGTGATATCTAAGACTCTATAGTGTTGGTTAGTTTGTATTAATTAATTGAATTTGTGATTGCAATGTGTTGCAAGTTTCAAGAAACGAACTTTTTATAAACTTCTGGCAATTGCTTCCTTTACCTATAATTTGCACTTGTTTGAATATGTTTATATATTACGTTTTCTGTTATTGTGGAAATATTGTAGGTTAGTGCTGTCAAATGTGGACGGATACAAGTGGATGGAGAGAATATACCTGTTTCATACGTAGTTAAACGATGCCAGAAGATTAGCCACTTCTTACATAGGTTCATCACATTTGCATCCAATGCCTGATCTAATGGAATTTCACTGAATTTTTAGAAGACAACAAATTTTTTTGTGGGAATAATGTTTCGAAAAGCAGTTGGTTTTTGTTCATACATACATTGTTTGGAAAATCTTTTCATATTTTCTAATTTATTTTGACTTGTCTTTGTTTTTTTGTTTGCTCTGTTTAAATTAAGTTGTTTTTTGTGCTTCATGATTTCATTTTGAAGTTATGGAACTTGTAATTGATTTTCCCAAGGTTATAGGCATGAACCACCAGTGATGGCTTGGGATGTTGAAGTTCTTCAAAATGAACCTGATGTACTGACAGTTTGCAAACCTGCATCAGTTCCTGTAAGTCTTTGGTGAACCAAACTTCTTTCAACTTTATGAGTTTGCATGATTGTTGGGGCATCTCAAATGTGCTTATTCATTAGATGAGGAGAGGAGGAACCTTTCTTCCTTTTATATCATATGATGTCAGTGACTATGTGCCTTTATTTAATTTTATTGGAGTTGATTTTTTTCTAATATGTATGTAGGTACATCCATGTGGTCAATATCGTAAAAACACAGTTTTGGGTATTCTCCAAGCAGAGTATGGATTGGCTCCTTTGTATCGTATCCAAAACTAGCTCCATATGGCACAAAAATTTCACTGTAGACTATTATATTTTCAACATGCAAATCAATTCTGTTTGATAAAGTTTTAAAAGCAGAGGTTTCTACTTATTCCTTGACATTATCATGTTAGCCATTCATCGACTAGATCGTCTAGTCTCAGGACTGCTTATCATGGCCAAAAATCCAGCTAAAGCTGACATTTTCAGGCAGCATGTAAGTCATCTACAATTATATATATGTTATGTATTTGTGTGTGTCTGTAGGCAAACGTTTTTGCAGTTTTTGTTACAACTATGTTGGTAATATGGAATTACAGACAATTGGCATGCATTACCATTTGATTGTTTATGTAAAATCATTTTAGCAATATGGCTGGATGTTGTGCTATATTGCATGATTTGGTAGAATGACACCTGGAACACTAGCTGTTCCATTTATCAAAGATAAAAATTTCGTTTCTTTATTGATATGCTTGATTTGGAAATTTGAAATTGTTTACCTTACTAAAATTTTCATTTTAATCTGAATGTGATGGTTGTAGATCGAAGCTGGACTAGTGCAGAAACAGTATGTTGCAAAGGTTGTTGGAGTGTTTCCGGATGCTGAGGTATACTTCTCGTTCAAGCCAGATTATTCACATAATTTGTGTTCAAATTTGAATCATTCTGCTTGTTCAAATTTGATCATGTCTTGTTACATCTATGTGTTTGGAATCTAGTTATGAGCAATGGATGGAAAATCACTCAAGCTCATTAGTTGAAACCTTTAGGACTAGTTAGAGAGCGACCCATATCTCTTTTATCAACATTTGTTTTATTATGCCCCTTTAAATAGAGATTACAATAAATAAACTATACCAAACTGAATAAAATCCTATCAAACACAACTATTTTAAGAGTCCTAAAACAACTTATTTTATTCTAAGAGTCGTATTATTACGCTTGTGATTTTGGGATTGATAGTCTAGCTGATCGAAGGTAAACTAAAACCTTTAGGATTCATTAAAGACGGACCTATATCTCTTGTTTAGGTTTTGATAAAATTAGATTTGCCTTTGGTTAATTGTCCATTCCTTCAAGCATATTTGATCAAACACCTGGGTTCTGTTATTAGCAAAACATTCATCCACATGCTTCTTGCATATTTGTTCCATCTTTGTTTGCATATACTCGAGCTACTTGCATATTTTTGGTCATCATTTTGTCGACCATTGTTTTGCCATTGTGGAGAATCATTGGCATTGAATACCAAAGTGTTACATTTGTGAGTTTGGATTGATAGTTGTGAATTAAGAAGAAAGAGAAGAAGAGAGAAGAAGAAATAGGAGATTGCCATGAGAGAGAAATATAAGGGATTGTATTTGAATTTTTAGCTTGATTATTCCCTCAAGCTTGGATAGGGGGTTTATATTGCAATAGAATGTACAAAAAAGTAATAAGCAAGATTACAATATATATTAGAATATATAATAAAATAGCCTACGATTAATAAAATATGGTCAAAAGCGCTTAAGTTAAGTATCCAAGGACCATAGGAGGAAGATTGTGTTAGACAAGCAAAATAATTACTTAGTTGAGCAATAGAAACCATAGAGGAAGCTTGTTGTTTCAAGGCTTGATATTGTAAATACTCATCATAGTTTGTCTCGGTTAATGTGATGGATTTGGGGTTTGGGGGTGCTTAGGTAGTTGGTAGTGGAAGAAGTCCATCTCTTTTAACTTCGCCTATATGGGTGGTAGGCTAATTTTTGCGAGGAGGCTGTTTATGTAAAGCCCAGTAGGTGTCACGTGTGTGACCACTTGTCATAAAATGTGCAATGGGATTTGAATCCTTTGCTTTTCCGTTTTGATTACCTCTTTGCTGGCTCGTTTTCCATATGGCTAACATAGAGGATTTAGTTTTAACCTGGTTAGAGGAGATGTGAACTAGATGAGCAATCACATCTTCAAAAGTAGAAATTACTGGGTTAGTAAGAATTTGATCTTGGGCTAAGGCTATATTTGCTCGTAGACCTATCAAGGCAAGTACCTTGAAAATTTTCTCTATTGTTTTTTATCAGTAACTTCCTCAAAAAGAGCCATAAGAATGTTAAATTCTTCCAAGTTTCTACTTTATTGAAATAGTCATATCTTGTAGATTTTGTTGCAATGAGCAAGATCTAACACAACATGGTACATAAAGCCTTGGCCTTAACCTAGGCTTTATAACAAGTTTTGCAGGACCAAAACAATGTAACTTTGGCTTGAGACAATGTCGCTATAAGCTACATAGTTGTGCATCAAAGTTGACCCATACATCTTTACTTTTCTCATAGTTTTTATTAGCATAATATTTCTAAAGGCTTAATGATATTATAAGCCCTTTACCTATTTCACAAATATCAATTAAGCCCTTCCAAATCTTTTGCACCCAATTGAGTTCTAAACCTCACAAAATTAATCAAACCAACAATTTGACTGACATTGACTGTTGGTGTCCAATGGAATTGCTGACATGGTCGTTAATGGCCATTGAGTCAACCAATGGATGCTGGTGTGGGAGTGCCATATTAGCAACTATTGTCATTACTACATTAACAAAAATAAAAAATTCAAAATATTTTAAAATAATTATTTAAAAATTTATGTCAAGATTTGAACCTAGATACCCATTTGTCTAGATTTATTCTATTTGGATGTAGTATTTTAAAAATTATAAAAATTATAAAAAATTTATAAAATTATCAAAACTTATAATATAATTTAAAAATATTTAAAATTATAAAAATCATAAAATTACAACACAAAATACTAAGGTTTCATGCATGCCTTCAAGTATGGATTTTACCAAAATCCTAATCATAGATCCTTTAGATCAAGTTACCATCTTTCCTAGTCTTGATGCACTAAATGTTTGAATTTGTGATTTGCATTCTAAGACATGTGAAATATTTTTGTTCTTTCAATTGTGATTTCCTTTCTATCATAATTTTTTTATATGTTCTCAATAGACTCATTTTTTAGCCAATGTTAGGTTTGTCCAAATTGAGTATTGACAAAAGTTTTATAAATTTTGACCACCTCAATTTATATTAATAATTAAAAATTAATTATAAAAATTTAAAAAAATGTTCTTTTATTTTTAAAATTTTAATGTTTTTATAATATTTAACAAGTTCTATTAATTTTTAATTATTAATGATTTTTATATTTTATAAATCTTTTATGATCTTTTATAATTTTGAAGAAACTACATCCAAACAGAATGAATTGGACAAATGGGTGTCCAAATTCAAATGAACTTGGATAATTATTTGTTCTGATTCATTCTAGACTTAAAATTTTTAAATAATTTTTATTTTTTGAATTTTTTATTTTAGCTAACATGGTAGTGCCATGTCAGCATTTGTTGGTAGACTCAATGGCTATTAACTAGCACATTTAATTCTGTTAGAAACTGCCGGTTAGCGTCAGTCAAAAGGTTGGTTTGGTCATTCTTGTAAGTTCAATGGCTCAATTGGGTGCAAATGGTTTGGAGAGACTTGATTGATTTTTTCAAAATAGTCTACGGGCCTATGATACCATTAAGTCCTTTCTAAATGATCTCTGTACTGTTGTCCCATAAACCCCAACTCAATAAAAGCAGCCTAAGAAATATAGTTATTACTATCTTGTAGTTGGTAATAGTGACAGCATGTGAACCAAAAATAGAGAAGGGAGGTTTGATAGAACATGAATTGAAATTTCAATCATGTTGAGAGAATTAAGAAATACCAAAATATAAAGAAAGGTAGAATTCCAAATTGAATGTATCACTAGTGTCGAAATGACTAGGCATGAGGTCAGAATATGGTGTTCGAAAAATGGTGGCCAAAAATGAGTCCACATGCCAGCATTTGGGAGTGAAAAATGGTGGCCGGAAATGAATCCAGCCTTAGGTTATATAAGAGGAATTTCCGCCTTGAGCGCGCCTAGCGCCCTTGACAACATTGGCGTGTAGCTGACACACGTGCTTCTAATGATATTTGACCAGATGGCTTGTAGTTGGCCCTTTTAATGGAAGGGGTAGTCAGAAGAAATGGGTTCTAATACCATGTGAATTAAGAAGAAAGAGAAATGATAAGAAGAAATAGGACGTGAGAGAGAAAGGAATAGTAAAGAGAAATAGAAGGGATTGAATTTCAATATTTTAGCTTGATCTTTCCCTCAAGCTGGGATGGGGCTTTAGATTGTAATAAAATGTATAAAAAAAGGAATAAGTAAGATAATAGCTTATATTACAATCTATAATTTCTAGATTTTACTGCAATTCTAATCTATTCTAACCCTTAAAAATTATGTCTTATAACAATAGTTCAGTTCATCAAAGGAAGATTGAAACTTTTAAGACTCGTCAAGAGACATCCAAATTTCTTTTTAGGGTTTTGATAAAAAGATAACTTGCCTTTGTTGTATTAATTTCCCCCTTTTAAATAGAGATTATGGTAATTCAATAAAGTAAATAAAGATGAAGTCTTAAAAATCTCAAAAACCACTTGCTTAAAATAGTTTGGCATGTTTCTAATGTTTTTGAGTTTGTCAAAAACCGTTTCAAATTGTTTTAAACTTGTTTTTATGAATAAGGTTTGATCTTGCTTGATCCCTCATAATGTTGAAATTGAACAAGGAGAAAGGTTTTAACTTGTTTTTACTTATTTTTACCCTCGAGATTGGTCCCTAGAGTCAAAATTCGTAAAAGCAAGTTTAAAAGAACTCAAAACAGATTGTGACCAACTTATAAACATTAAAACATGTCTAACTACTTTAAACAAGTGTTTTTGAGATTTTATAAGACTTGGAAATATTTTACAAGATTTTTTTTTTTTTAAATTTTCATAAAATGGTTTAAGGTGAAATTTATAGTCTTAATTTAAATATTGTTATTTCAAAAGCTTGGTTGATCAAAAGTAACACTCCCCCCTTATCATAATAAAAATTTTAGAGAAATTTACCTTTAGCAAACTCCTAATTCATTTAGATATTTTCAACTTATAACACCCTCCTCAACAAAGTAATCCGTATGAAGAATATTTTTCAAAGCTTTTGCAACACTTAAGCGACTCTTAAAATAGTTTGATATGCTTCTAAAGTTGGAGTACTTTCTTTAAGATTTGCCTTTATTCAATTTGACATGCTTTTTTTAATTATTGTAATATCTATTCAGAGGGACGATGAATAAAACAAAAGCAAGTCAAATTTTTAATTGGGGAGATCTTTTATAGTAGATTATAGATTTTATTATTTTTAAATTTTTATAATTATAAAATTTAATTATTAGAATCATGACCAAATTAATAAAGTGTATAAATGTTAGGGTTAAATTTGTTGAATTTTTAGAATTAGGATTAAATTCAAATAATGTTTAAAATATTAGAGGCTAAATAGGTCTTTCTGATGAATCCTAAAGGTTTTTGGCTCTTTTTGACGAGTTTGAGTGGTTTTCCCGTTCATCACCCTTGACTCAATCCCAAATTCACAGACGTAACAAAGTTTTATTGAGATCTGGTGTGACAGTAAATTAATATCAGTAGTTGTTAAATATTTCTGCACTGTCCTCTCATGATGTGCAAAATGTTCCCGTTTGACCCTGTAAAGGTTTTCTTTTTCAGCAAGTTGTTGATGCCAACATAGATTACAATGCTAGAGAGGGAAGGAGCACTGCAGAGGTGTGTTTTTTCTACATGTTCTAATGGGATTATTATTGTGTTTGTGTTTCCTCCAGACTAGAGTTGTCCCAAAGGCCCGCCTAAAAACTGGGAGGATTTGGGCAAAAATATAGGCCCGAAAAATGGACTTGGGCAAAAATAAGGCCAATTTAGAAAATGGGTCAGGCCTCGAGTAAAGGTTCTTTTGGCGCAGCCCAAATTTGCAGTAAAAAGAGCCCTGTTGTTTTCCCACTTTTTGTCACTGTTTTGCTGCCATTTTACTATTATGTTTGCTATTGTTTTGTTGTTAATGTTTGGATATTATATAACACTTGTTTTGTTGTTAATCTTTCTACTATTTTAGTGGCATTTGCTTGTTAAGTTGTACTTATCTTAGTGTTATTATTCAAGTATAAAGATTTTTTTAATCTATTTTTAATTTGTTGGGAAACATTTATTTTAATATTTTTAGTGTATTTTGTGTATTATATATTTTTTAAATTTTTATATGAAAAAATAAAATTTAAAAAAATTAAATACGGGCGGATTGGGTGGGGCCTGAGTTTTAGTATTTTTATTCGGGCTTGGGCAAAATTTTATGCTCATTTTTTTGGCCCGGGCCTATCAATTGGACCTAAAATTTTGTTAGGGTCCGGCCCAGTCCATAGACAACTCTACTCCAGACATATATGATTATAGTAGATGTAAACCATGTGTAAGATAAGAGGAAAATACAAAGGAAAATAAGATCGGTTTTCGTATAAATGTGACTTATATATTTACTGCAAACTGATACATTACACTTCACTCCTTTCTCTCTTTATTGATGATTTGCATACTAGATATATTCATGGCCATGAAAGACGCAAAATGTTTGGTGTTTAATACATGTTCAAAACTAAATGCTGCCCCTTTTATTGATTTTCCTTAAATGACACTGTAGTGCCATAATTCCTTTTTTTTTTTGTGTGTGTTTAATATTCTGTTCGACTTAATTATAGTGGCATTTCTCATTATTGTTAATCAAAGTCATTTGCTTTGAATGACTCAATAAGGCTGTAGGTGATCCATAAATCTTTGAACTCTAATTATGTAGGAATCTCTCCTTTCCTAAGGCTGGAAAATTCGTGAGGTTTCCGAGGAAGTTTCTTATCCATTAGTTTATTATCTGATTAGAAATTTACCCAATTAAATGAAAGTGGTTCGCTGCTGTACTGAATCATAGAGAGTCTTCCTTTTTATGCAGGTTGGCATCTCTAATGGTGATACTACCTTGAAGGGAAAGGCTGCTTGTACAAAGTTTACTAGGATTAGCACCAATGGGATTCATAGCATTGTCTTGTGTGAACCAGTTACCGGCCGAACTCATCAAGTAAGATTAATGAACAGAAAACAATAGGAAACTTTTTTAACACGGTTAAAGGAGACGTTCGTAATTGTTCTAGAGGAATGCGGATACTTTTGGACGCCTCTTTGGACACGAAACCATACTTTCTAGGTCACTTCTAAAATTATGTTTTATTCTGTTCACAATTGGCTTTTAATGTTTAAACTGTTTTCAGTGACTGTGTGTCTTGAAAGGGATCTTACTTTTATGTCTTTGACAATCTAGAAAATAGTTTGTATTTGTGAATGCCATAGTGAACTTATTTTGCATTTATGTCTTCTTCTGGATGAGTAATACATATGTCGTATTATCAAGGTTTTGTTAGTTAGGAACACTTGAAGGTTCCATCATATTTTTCTAAATAATTTTGCATTTGTCATTTCCAATAACGGCATATTTTTGTGACTAAAGTTTTCGGTTTGTAGATTCGTGTGCATTTGCAGTGTACAGGTCATCCAATAGCCAATGACATGCTTTATCTTTCAGACGATGTTGTTAATCGCTCTACATTAGGAACAACTGCTGATAGAGCTGCAGCTCTTTCTGGAGGTTCTCCTGAAACCAGTTGTGAGAGTCATAAGGAAGAATACAAGTACTGTAGTGAAGATTTCAGCATCGATCCTATGTGTACGCACTGTCCTAATTTAGCTCCAAACGGGTAAGACGTTTCTGATTGTTCATTATAATTATCCCATTCTCATTGCAGCCCCATCTATGCTTGTCAATGATGCATTAGTCGTAATCTTATATTTGAAAAATTGGTTACACAAAATGACATATGCTGCTTCGTACTGTTTCTTTTCCTCCATGTGATGACACCATAAAACGTCTGTGCGAATCATTGGGTGATGTCGGACAGAATCTTTGTTTGGTCCATAACTGTGTCAAAAATATTCTTCTTCAGTGCACTTCTTATTCCCTTTGACTACAATGTGTACAAAATTCAACATGGGCGGTTATTCATTCTGACAATTAGGTGATAAAATAACATGGGCGGTCATTCTATTGTCCATAGTTCTATGTTTTTTTTTGTAAGAACTTGGTAAACTAAAAAAATTAGAGGAATAAGGTAAGTTTTTGATTATTCAGAAAAGTACATGGTTTTTCTTTGTCCAACTGTGATCAGCGGGATTATTAAAAAAATGATATGTGACCGTCCACTTTAAACAATTTCTGATTCCACCCTATCACATGGCTGGATCAAAATGATTAAAGTAAATAGAAATTGGGGCAGCTAAAGTATTACACGTGAAGGGTAAAAGAGATTTAGAAGTGAAATATATTGGTCAAATTTTTGTTTTAATCCTTTTAATGTTTAAATTTGATATTTAATCTCAATGCTTTAATTTATCACTTCTAGCAAATTTTCGAATTAATTTATCAAAGTAAATTAATTCGATCCTTTTATCATTATTTTAACATTATGAAGGATCAAATTTAATTTGACCATTATATTCCACTTCTAACATAATTTATGGTCAATTTTTATTTTAATACTTATATAATGTTAAAATTATGATAAGAATAATGATTAAATCTCAAATTTAAGCCTACTAAAAGGATTAAAATAAAAATATGACAAATATATTCCACTTCTAAATTTCTTTTACCCTTCACGCTTTCCAGTTTACCTGCCCCTGTTTCTATTTACTTCCATCACTTTGATTCCGTCGTCTGATAGTGGAATAAGAGTATTTTTTTCAGTGGATTGACACATGTCAATTTTTTTTATTAGTCTTGCCATTTGATGTGGTGGAATCACTGACGAAGTCTAACCTATTTTTTTAAATAGTCAAAAAGTTGCCCTATTTCTCCTAGTAAATTTTAAATTTTCTATAATTTTTTATATATATATAAAAAAAAACCATGGTTCTGGGTTTTTTTTTTTTTTTTAACGTGTATAAAGAAAATGAAAGTTGAAAAAAGATGGGGAAAGAATCTTCAGCCAGTTCAAACTATTTACTCTTATTGAATTTCATATGCATGATTAACTGTTCTCCATTTATTATTCATTTAACTTAAAAAAATTGTTCCTCACTAGAACAGCATAAACCTTAATTTTCTTTTTTAGTCTTTGATTTTATTAAGTAGGGTAGAAAGCCAGAATTGAAGGCAAGCTTCAAAAACCAGTATTGCTTGTGTCTTGTGATCTAAGATTCGTACTTTAAACAGCAATAACTATTCACTTACTTGCCAGTCTATTACCTTATTATTGTAGGAGAGTAGTAAGGTAGTGGATTAAGTTGGTGAATGTGATTTGTTTCATTCAAATCATTCTATTTTAGGGTGCTACTTGCTGTTAATGTAGAATGAGGTTGGTTTCAATGGAGCCTTAACTAGTCAACTTGGGTCCTGCCTCAATGTCAAGGTTGTTTAGCCTTAACTATCATTCTTGTTTAAATCTGAATCATGGTTAATAAAAGTTAGGTTGTGTTTTTACCAAAGCACATTTGAGATACTAGGGACAGGACGTGCTTGAGACCAGCTTTTTCATTTATTTGTAGCATCCTACTTATAATCATGTCCAAATATAGGGCCAGCATTAGTGTTAGATATGATTACTTTAAATATTATATTACCCCCAACTTGATGTGTTTCCAAGTACGGAATCCAATAGCTGGACTTTCAACCATCTCTGACTGTTATGGTCTCTACGACAGGTATGATGGGCATGAAGAAGGATTATGGCTACACTGTGTGCGTTACACTGGACCGGAATGGGTTTACGAATGCCCATATCCTGACTGGGCATCACTCACTTAATTTCACTCTTCTTTATATATTTCCGAGAAAATGCGGTGCCGTGCCAACCATTCTTGTAATTTTCTGAAAGACAATTCATCCCTTTGGTTGTCAAGCAATTCATTTTGAAAATTTGTTGTAGTAATTGAAGATGATTCAGTTTCTAACTGCGAATGTACAACCTATTTGTTATCATTCAAATGCTGATATGTATTCACAAAATTACATGCCGAGTTGAAGCTTCTTTCACTTATATCATTTTTGAAGGGAACATCAAGAGGCACAACCTTTAGTATTTATATATAGATTATGGTACAGGATTTTTATTATAAAAAAATTGTAATGTTAAAATCGTGTTAGATTTTATATGAAAAGAATTTGTTTCCAAAATAATATTTATTGTTTTATAAAAATAAAAGCTTTTTATGATTGGGTTGGATATTTGAAACAGTAATTATGGTTAATATGTTAATATATGGGAGAATATTGAGTGCATGTGGTTTTAAATTTGTGCACTTTTTAATGATTGAATAAAAAGACGATGAAAGTCATTAGCGTAAGTGATGTCACGGAGTGCAGCTGGGGTGGGGCGCCTTAAATAAATCAAATTTTAGATATAAAGAAAACAACTTTGTTGCATTGTTTTTTGGTTCTGGGTGATCCAAACAGGCAGCACAGGAATGGATTTCACCTACAATGCCACTGAGAAACACTACCTGTTGCTCATCTTATCATTGCTAAAGAACTAATAATAAAAGCTTTTCACTTATTTCTACACTATAAACCATATTTTTGTACGCGCAAGCTATTGGATTCACCCAACAAGTTGAGTTTAAGTACCTTAATCTCTTTTTTTATTAACTAATATTATAAATCTCAATTTGAACTTCAACTCAAATCTAAAGTTTAAAAGCGAAACATAAATAACCTATTCCAATTTTGAATGAAAATCGAACTTGTTTTGGTTTGAAGTTGACTTATCGGCCCCTAGCTCGTTGCTTGTCCTACATCTTCTAACTTTTATGTCAATCATGTATCAAAGTACCAACTTTTAATACATATTATTTTATGCATGGGAAGGTCGTTGCGATTGAAATATGGAGTAGGAAGAGCTCCCCATAAATCTTATCTTGCATAAAGAGAAAAGAGATCATATTTGCCTATCATTCATTGATGCCAATCTCAATTATTAGAACCCTTTTGTTATTTGGATCAACGAGATTTGAGGGATAAAGGGAAGAATCATAAAGGAATGGAATGTATGACTTGCAATGCAATATAAAGCTATTAGTCCCCTAATCTTATCCTCAAACACTGCACTAATTGTATGGTTATAAACTATGATATGAAATATAAAATGTATCCAAACTAATGTAAATTATAATATTTTAAATAAAATGCACGTTTTATGTAAAATATAATCCCAATTTGAACTTTATTTATTTTCATGGTTGGGATTATGTAAAATATGTAGTCCCTAAATTCATTAGAATCGCACATTTGTTTGTTCCTTTTTTAAGTTTTATTTACTTTGGTGGTGTGAAAAAATTTATTAACAAATAAATTTCAAAATATAAAGAAAATTAGTGTTGAAGATTAAGAAAGAAGTAAATGAACATCGTTTATGTGCCTTCCAAATAAAATTCGAATCGTATATATACCTATCCAAGCAGGTGTTGGAACTCTTGATTAATAATAAGTGATGTGCCTTTGAAGAATTAATACATATAACTAATAGTTTATAGTTTTTGAATTACTAATGAGTATTAAATATTATAAATATTTTTAAAAATATCCCAATAATTTGTGCATGTAATTAATTTGAAGTCCATTGCCCCACTGAATTCTAAGGTGTGTAGGGACACCATGGCTTCATGCTTGGGGACCTAAAAACGAGTGCCAAATATGTGGAAACAATGTGACCCAATTAATAACTAGATGTAAACAAAATTACCGAACTGCATTAAGGTTTAGGAAAAGTTGAATTGGGTGACCTGAGTTAAGCATGTTCTTGGGTATTGGAATACCATTTGTAAATGCCCTAAATTCCTGTGCCCCAAAACCTTCTTTTTCACCGATGCCTAGATGTAAAACTGACATGGTGGGCCAATTAGACTGACTTGATTCTCTACTTTCGAGTCATTGGACACTAAAGATCATGGAATCTATGATTCTCCACTATTTAGATTTTGGAGGCAACCCTTGTTTGCTCCTAAACATCAAAACCTTTGGGCTACTTCTCTACAAAGGTAAAAACATCCCTTGAGGAATAAAAGAATCATTTCAGAAGGTACTAACTTCATATTGGCAAAATGTGGTTAGTGGACCGCCTTCCCTTAATCTACTTTACCCTACCCTCGCTTGCCTTCATATTTGTATAACATTACACCCATCATCTCACTAATTCTTAGTATAGTCTCAACATGCTATATTATCGATCCCATGAATTACGCGTAAAGTCTCAAATTTTGGATCCATAATGCATTCACTTTTTGTGAATTATGGTTTATATATTAAAATAAATAAATTTCATAATAGGAAAAATTTAGTAAAATATGCCTGTGAGTAGTCAATCTAACACAGATATCTTACATTCCAACCAAATGAATCAAATAAGGTAACGTAACATATCCGACATTTCATCTTCTAATCTTGCATTCCTTGAATCAAACACATCCTAAAATTAATATTTTGTAATAGAACGTTGAGATATGTAGGACCTTGTCTTATTCCAAGGCCATGTTGCATTTTATGCCCACTTCTCCTTTTTTAACTTATCCTATTTAATACATATGGCAGCATTTGTATTGTTTTCAAGAGGTAAGCACCCCATGCCAAACTTTTTGTTATATTTTACTACCCTACTTTAGGCTCTGGATTAAATTACATAACACTACACGTTTTTACTTTAATTACATCTCTTATGAATCTGCCACATATTTGGTGCACGTACTTGAAATGGTTTGTTAATTGATATAAAATCTGGTTTTAGATTTAAATCTTACCTCTCCAGGGTGTTATATGATTAAGGATAAAAATTATCTCCATTTTTTATTCATTCACTAAATGGAAGAGCCAATACTAAAAGAGGAAGATCAAAAATGAAGGGGTATCAAACAAGGATTGGCTTGCAATGACAAAATGCCATCCTACTTCTTATTTTGGCTCTTGACTTATCCTATTTTAGGACCCAAAATTTGTTGTTGCTATTATCAAATCTAATACCCCTTCTGAAAGCAAGGCTTTGGCACATCAAATTTGCATTTTCTTCATCATAACTCAAACCAAAATACATAGAATCTGTTGAATTGTATGTTGCAAAGATTCTATTTACAACTTCAAACTCTTTTCTCATTCATTTTCAATGTATTGCTCACTTTTGGCATTCTAATTAGGTGCCAAAACATTTTGTCACCACATCTTCCTTTCTATTTTCTTTTTGTATAAATATTATCTTACTCTTCAATTTCATTTTTCACCTTTTGTAACCCTTAAATTTGTGGGGTTTTTTTTTGTCAAATCGCTTCAAAAGGAATGGATAATGTATTTATTTTTTAACTTTTTTGACATTGCGTACACGTAAATTGCCATATGGACGACACATCAGCATTTGATTAATTTTTTTAAATTTAAAAAATTCTAAAAAAATTATGTAAAATATTTTTAAATTTTAAAAATTAATTAAATGTTTATCGTCATCTATATGACAATCCATGTGCATGTCACATCAATAAAGTTAACAAGCGGAAATTTTTTATCCATTTTCGAGTGATTTGATAAAAAATATAAGTTTAAAAGCTAAAAAGTGAAAAATTAAATAGAATACTAAAATAACTTTTTGTAAACTTAAAGGGCCAAAAACTATTATACCAAATTTTCTTTAGCGATAAATTTGAGTGACTTTAGCCTCATGGGAGTAACTATTTTGTTTGGTGATCACATTCTAATTTAATTTTTTTAAAGGTTAATAAATATTTTGGCTTTTGAATTTGTCCACTTATACTTATTTGGTATCTATTCCTTTTATTAATTTGTACTTATATTGGGATTTTGTTATACACTTTGGTACCTCTATAGTAACACTATTAAAATTCCCTAACATGACACTAACGACCAATTGAAAGATACCACTTGGTGGTGGTAATACCTAATAAAAAAAGTAAATTTTAACAATATATAAATTTATAAAAAAATTAAAATTATTTTACATTGAGAATGAACATGAATAACAATTTATCCTGACTCATTCTAGATTTTATTCTTAATAAATTTATATATTTTTAGTTTTTCTTTATAAAATATCAATTTTTATATTATGATTTTGAAATGAAAATATATAAAATTATTTCACATCTAAAATGAACTTGGACAAATGGTTGTCCATATGTAGATGAACCTAGACATCCATTTGTCCATATTCATTTTGAACTTGCTTTTTAGTAAGTTTATATATTTTAATTATTTTAATAAGATACATGTTTTCTAAATTATTTTTGAAATAAAAATATATAATTTATTTTTTGATAAAATATATTATTTATAAAAATATAAAAATTATTTTACGTCCAAAATGAACAAGGACAAGTGGAAGTACATATTCAAATACTCTTGGACGTCAATTTGTCCAAGTTTATTCTAGATGAAGCTTTTTTAATAATTTATAATTTATAATTGATATAATATGTCATGATTTTTTAATTCTTTAAAGTTTTATAAAGTATTCGTCTACCAATATTTGATTTTATATATTTCCATATTCATACAATCAATTCTTTTATGAAAGACATTTAAAATATAAAAATTACTAAAACATATTTGGAATGAATTTGGATAAAATTCATCAGCATCTGGACTTCAATTTGTCTATATTCATTCTGGACATTAAAAATATATATTAAAATACTTTGATTTTATATATTTTTAATTTCAAAATAATAATATAAAAAATTATATATATAAAATTATTTAAAAAAAACAAGTTTAGAATGAATCGAATAAATTAATGTCCAGGTTCAGTTGCATTTGAACAAGCATTTGTTAATATTCATTCTAGACGTAAAATGATTTTTGTAATTTTTATAAAACTATATTTTCTTAAAATAGATGTTATATATTTTAGATATTTTAATTTCAAAATAGTAATATAAAAGATAATATTTTATAAAAAGAATTAAGAATATATAAAATTACTAAAAAGTAATTCGAAAATGAATCAGAATAAATTGAAGTCTAGGTTCAAAGAAATAATATTATAGACAATTATTTTTCATGTTGTTTCTCGATGTAAAATAATTTTAATATTTTTATAAATTTAAATATCTTTAATATTTTATTAAGACTTATGATATGAGATTATTTTTCTATTATGTCAATAAATTTTAACAAAGGATGAATTAAATAAAATAAAAAATATATATTTAAAAAGTCAGCGCTAAATTCTGGGAGAGCTCAAACCCAACTATAGTCCAGAATCGGAGAGAAAAAGGCATAAAATTTTAAAATATTAACTGAATCCAAGATATTGATACCAGTTTGACTTTAACTTTTGATCTTCTATTTTGGCCAGCTTAATGGACAGTCCTTTTTTGGGGCATAATGAACTTTCTTATAAAAGGCTTAAAGCAAGTCATGAACACATTTCACTACCAACTATAAACATTTCATTAATGATAAAAACATGATTAGCAGAGTTACAGATGAAAGATTAATACTAAGAGACGACATAAATTGAAAGATTCAGAACACATTAAACATATTAATTTAATTAAGATAAATCTGGGGATTTTTTTTTTTTTTTTGCATGGGTTTCAACCCAGATTTTCCCATGCAAAAACCTCAAGATATGACGTTGCATGCTTTGAATATTCTAATTCCACTTTCAGACTTCGTTTGAAGCATCTGTAGTGTTGTTAGTCTTGATATTTTGAGCTTCATCGGTTCCCTCACCATTGTTGGGGTTAGGACCCACCGCGTTCACTTCCAAACACACCGTCGTCGATCCCAGTTTGACGACGTCGACGACTACTTGCTGAGCCGATAATTGAAGCTTGGGATCTTCCACCATTTTCTTGGGGTAGTTCTTGTATATGGCGTAAAGAATCATTTGAAGAATTCCAAAGATAAACCCAAGTACATTGGGAACCTGTTAAGATGATTAGATGTCAAGAAAATGTTTCTAATGTTAAAAGGAATTCCAAGACATGAAATATGCTTTACAACATACAGCAATGTTCATATCCTTCAACAAAAGGCCGTAAAAAAACCACATCACTGCTCCGAGAGTGAGGAAAACTGATAAAGTAAATGGCATATACTCCACGCTCTTGGTTTTTATCACTTTTCTCTGCAAAAAAGAAAACAGCGAATTTTAGTTAGTTTTGAATGGAAATCAATTAGATTAAATCTGGGGTTGGCTTGTTTTATGCTTACCAAAATGCCGAGAGGTGCAACGAACACACACAAAGCGAATCCCATGCAAATGTATCCAAGAATTTGGAGACGGATCAAAGGGTTTTTAAGGAAGAAAGTTGAGAAAAAGATGGCTCCGAACCCGAAAACATTGAAGAGGAGGATAAGTTTCAGTGTCACCAACTGAAATCCAACCATTTGTAAACAATCAAAATATGGGAAATTAAAGAGGTATATAACTATATATAATAGTATATAATATAGTACCTTTTCCTTCTTTGGGCCATAGTAAAAGTAAACAACAATGTAAAAAGTCTGAATGAAAACGCAGAAAGTGTTGATGGTGATGAGAAGCATAGCATCCTTCTTAAGGAGTGCATAGTAAATCCAAAGCATCGCACTGAAGAGTGATACCACGTAAGGGATTGATTGGTACCCTTCCGATGTTCTCTTCTTGTATATTTGGTAAAATGTGGGCCTGAAATATTATATATATAATATCATCAACCGTTGAAACGATACACTGAAATAAAAGCTGACAAAAATGGTGACTTACAGGGGAGCAAGGGAAACCAGAAATGAAACAACGTTTCCTAGAAGAAGAAAAACAAAGATGAAATATCAGATATTGAGAAAGAAATGGTGATTTTGAAGTCGAAACCTTCATTAAAAGAATTCAAATATGTATACCCAGAATGCCAAAAACGAAAGCCCAAGAGACATGAAGAGCCATAATATCTGTTGTAAATTCCCTCTCCTTTCTTTGTTTCAAAAACAAAGTTTTGATTGATGTCTCTAGTGATGAATGCACTCTTGGGGTCGATATTTATAGTGATGGAAAAGGGTAGGCTTACGGCTTATTCTACTTTTTTTTTCATGCAAATATGCAGTAGATTCCATTTTGATTCTCAATATTACTCCTCCAAATATTTTAATATTTGGACTCACTTGACTTGAATGGACAAGGATCTTACAAATTTAAGTTGACTCAACGTGATTCACTTTCTCACAGCTAGCAATTTTTGTTGGTAAACTTGAAATTAAGTTGTATATTCTCTTAGAGGATTAAATCAAAAATTTATTATTTTAACGGAATCAAGTGTAATTTTATTTTTTATTAAATTAAAATCTTATAAGAAATTGAAATTTTACATGGGAGGTTGAGGACTCGATTCCACCCTATCGAGAGCTACACATTCAAGCCAGAATCATATATCGATATAATCCGAGTTGGAAAGGGAGAAAGAGAAGTGGTGAAGTTGCAAATAAAAAAAAATATATGGAAGGTTTTTGAAAGAAAAAACAAGGGGTAGTAGTGAACTTTTCAAGATTTAGAGATAAGCCTTTTTGGTTTGGTTGTGAATAAGCATTCGCAAGGTAAAGTCCCTTCCCCTAAACTCTAAAATTAGTTAAAAGGGTTATGTTTTTTATCCCAAAAAGGGTGGTTGGTGTTGAATGGAAGCAGCCCGCAATTTACACCAAAGCCCCTACTCGAGAGTACCATTCCTAGTACATACACAAAATCACTGGGGACGCACCATTGTGTCTTTATGATGTGTCTTCCAACAACTGGTTTTTAAGGTTTACAACTCATACTTCACATTCTTTGTTGCGAAATTTTGCTTTTCTTCGTCCCGGTAAGACCTCCCCCAGCCACGTCGGATTAGGCCAAAAGTTGGAATACAATGAATCAAGTTTTAAGGCTTCATTTACTTCAAAATATGGGGTAATTTACTAAAAAAAGCTTAATTCTTTTAAAAATTACTGAAATGGGCTCGGTATTTTATTATTTTCCGGAATGGGCCTTTCCGATAAATCGCGTCCATGTCAGCACGATGTCAGGAGACGTGCCAAGAAATCGCGGCCACGTCAGCGCGTTATGCTGACGTGGCAACAAATCGCGTCCACGAGGGGCGATTTGTCGCCACATCGATAAAGCACTGACGACGTATGCGACTTGCCCTCACGTGAATAGTGCAACGGTAAAAAATTTGACCGTTGCCCCCCTAACGGTAAAATAAAAACCTATAAATACCCCCACCCATTTTTTTTCACAAACTAATCCTATCTCAAATTTTCTCTCAAATTCCTCTCAAATTCCTCTCAAATTCCTTCCAAATTTCTCTCAAATCCATATTTAATCTCAATTTGCTCTCAAGTTCCTCTTAAATTTCTCTTAAATCCTTTTTTTTAAATAATTTTAATTTTTAAAAAAAATTTTTAAACTGTAAAAATTTGTACGATTTCAGCAATGGCCGGAGAATTGACTCGTCTTGATAAGCATCACATATCGGTGGAACAAATGAAAATGGTAAGCGTTAAATTTAATTTTTAAATATTATTTAAGAATTTTTTATTTATGCATTTTTAGATAATTATTAATTAATTAATTGTTATAAAAGTCTGTAGATCGGGTATTGGAATGCAATATCCGGAATATGCATGGTCCTCCATCACTGTTGGTAGAGAACTACCTGCGGGAAGCGGGTTTTTGGCACGTGGCGACGGTAGGCCGGGGATGCAAGGTGGACCCAAAACTAATCAGTGCGTTGATCGAGAGGTGGAGACCCGAGACGTATACATTCCATCTTCCATGTGGAGAGTGCACTATCACTCTGGAAGATGTCAGTCTGCAATTGGGATTGCCGGTGGACGGGTACCCAGTCACCGGGTCTGCCCAATCTAGTGATTGGGGAGCGGTGTGCTACGAGCTTTTGGGCGCTATTCCGGAGAAAATGGACGGAGGTAAGATCGAGATGAGCTGGTTACGTGACACATTCCCTGAACCAGATGAAGATTCAACAGAAATTGAAAGAATTCGATATGCTCGGGCATACATTCTTCAATTAATTGGAGGTTATCTGATGCCCGACTTGTCACGGAGCCGCGTACATCTAAGATGGCTGTTGAAACTCGTTGATTTTAGAGCAACTGGTGAATTGAGTTAGGGGTCTGTTGTCTTGGCAACATTATATCGGGAGATGTGCGGGGCGACGCGACCGAGGAGAGTAAAAATTGGAGGTTGCCTGTCACTACTGCAGTCATGGGCACGGTTTCGCTTTCTATTTCTACGTCCTCGAGTGGACCACCCATATACATTTCCACTCATAACGAGGTAAATTTTATATTAGATTTTATAATTATTATGTAGATTTTTAAGAATAAAAGTATGCTAAAAATTTATTTAATTAGGTGGAACCATCCGGCAAGTCATGCTCGATTACCTACCTCTCTTGAAGATATACGGCTTCTAATAGACCAACAGTCAGAAGCACATGTAAGTATTAAATAAAATTGATATTTCCATCATTCGCTAGTCGATTGGTATTTAGTATTTAGTATTATGTATATAACTAATATTTCTATCATGTTCATATAGTTTCAATGGACACCATATGAGGATCCGGCAATTCGGGCAGTAATTTCGGAAGAGTTCTTACAAAATCCGAACGCTTGGCAGGTGAAAGTCGCGTTGATCAACTATGCGACCGTGGAGATGCACCAGTAAGACAGGGTGTTACGGCTGTAATACCTAAATTTTGCCCGGCCCTTTAATAAATAAAAATAAAATAAAAAGTCCAGTTTGTTTTACAAAGTCGAATCCAAAACAAGTAATTGGCCTAGAATACATGGCCCAAATTGAAATAAAGCAGAGGCCTAAAGCTCCGTGGCCCAAATCAGTTGCAGAACCCTAGGGTTTCTAAGAAAACCTTCGCGCCGCAGCCAGGATCCACACGAGCCGCGTCCCCGATCTTCACCTGCACAGCAAGAAACAACAAAAAAGGAAAAAATCAAAGATTTCGAATCAAAAGCGATTTGTTTCTTTATTTTCTATTTTCTTATGGCTATAAAAAAGCAATTGATACACTATAAAAGGGATCCGGATTCGAAATCAATAAGAGAAACATTTATTTTCACAACAAATAAAAACAAAAAGTTCAATACTGAGAAAGCAGAAAAATCGATTCAAAGGTCTATATCTTTCTTTTTGTTTTACTTTAGTCTACTGTTTTTATTTTTTTTATATTTTCATCTGCATATAAATAAATATAAATACAAAAGGAAGTAAAACAACCTGTATTCGAGTCCCAACCACCGCAGATGGCCGAGGAAGTCGTCTCCGAGGATTGACGACCGGAAACCGAAAGGTTTCTTGAGATTTGGGCCCTTTTCGCCAATATTTTGGCAATTTCGGGGCTAGATTCAGGTTTTAGAGGTTTCAAAAGGGTCAGATTTGAGATTTACGACTTTTCAGCCACCGCATACGGCGGTGCCGTCGCCGATGGCCGGTGGCTTGATGACCGGCTGATGACCGGATAAGAGGCCGGATGACTGGGGGAAGAGAGCAGTTTTGAAGGTTTTTTTTTAAAACAAAATGAAAATGAAGTTTTTTTAACTAAATTTTGGCTTATATAGCCTACTGAAAACATCACCGTTTGAAGGAGGGGGGGTCTGCGTCGACCCGACCCAGATCCAGGATCCGTGTGTTTTTTATGCGGAGGGGCAAATTGCGCTTTTGGCCCCTCCGACTTTTAATATATTTCCAATTAGGTTTTTTTTATTTTTTAATTCGCCCTTTAATTTATTTTGAATTTCAATTTAACCCTACTTGAACGACACTGTTTTCAAGGAGAAGGAAAAATTTCCCTTCCAGCCCCTCTATGTAATTCGTGTGTTCAATTTAGTCCTTTTACCTCCAATTATTTGCGAATTTGCCCTAGATTTTTGTCTACAGTTCAATTTAGTTTTTTTTTCTCTTTTTCTTTATTTTTTTAATTAATTTATAATGTAATTATTTTATGTACATATATATATATGTAATTATTATTATTTTATCTACATATGTATATATTTATATTTTTTCATGAATATTTTCTATATTTCATTTTTTAATAAATATTTTTGTATTTATTCGTATATATTTATGTTTTAAAATGGTTAAATACTTACTTATTTTTTATTTTTTATATATACGCATAATTACGTATTCTTCTTTATTTTCATAAATACATTATAGATTTTGCTATGTATATAAATTTTATAATTCTAGATTTTATATGTAAATCCACATGCATTTTTAAAAAAAAAGGGTTCAATATGTATATTATGTACCTTTTATTCTTTTTTATTTAATTCTTTCATTTGTTTATTAATTTGTGTTTTCATTTATATTATTGTTTATCTTGTTTATTTATTTGATATTCTTGCATCGTCATTGTTCATTTTTATGCATATTATTTTCGTTTATTTATTTGTTTATATTATTTTTATGCCATTGATGTATTTATTATTGTTGTATTTATTATTGTGGCATTTGTACATACAATCTAACATTACGTCATCTTTTCACTCGAATTTAAAAATAGAACTTTTCAAAATAGATATAATACTCGTATTTAGGATTTTCAAGAATATTGAGCCCTAACGTATTGGGTTCCGATTTTCTTCGTAAAATCTAACAATCGAGGATTGCTCTTTAATCAAACAAAATAAAACTTGTCATCGGGAATTCAATAGGTTGTGTCCTAACGTATTGGATGTGACACATTGATTTATCGAGACAAAGATTTTTTAAAAATAAAGGAAATATTGAATGTTTGGAATTTTAGGAAATTGTGCCCTAACGTATTGGGCTGCGATTTCTTCATAAAATTTAAACAATTAGATATTTTCTTAAATTTTATTACACGAGTTTTTTTGACTAACTCATTTTGAAGAGAATAAAATGTTGTGCCCTAACGCATTGGGTGTGATATTTTTCTTTTTTTCAAAATGAAAAGTCTTAATAGATAATTTAATTTAATTAAGGATTGCATTTTTTTTAAAACTCTCGACTTTAAGACATTAATTAATCAATTTGGTACCAATTTTTGGGCGTTACGAGGGTGTTAATCCTTCCTCGCACGTGAATCGACTCTAAATCTTTTTCTAAAACTCGTAGACCAAAGCTATTTTTTAGGTGATCCAATCACACCTCAATAAAAGATTGGTGGCGATTCCCAATTTTTGTTTTTTTTAAAAGTCGACAACTAATTTTTGTTTTTTTTTCCAAAATAGAAATGGTTTCGACAGCTTGGAGACTCCACTGGGGATACATTTTAAAAAAAAAGATAAAAGAGTCGAGCCACAAAGTTGATTAATTCTTGTCTTATGGTCGAGAAAATATTTTTAAAAAGAAATTTCATATCCTTTGGCATTCATTATTTTCTTACTTAATTGATTTAAATATTGTTTGTATTGCATATTACATGTGTTGGATAATTTTACCCTTCTAAGTGGGAGTGAAACTATTCCTTCGTGAGGTTTTCACCTTCGTATAAGATAGTGGATCGCTTTCGGAATACATCGTTACCTATGCCTTCGTGAGATTTTCATCTCCGTATAGTCATAGGGAAAATGTATTTCCCTGAACTAAACTTGATCTATATGAGCCTATAATGGGTGAAGATCGAGGAATCTGCTGGTTCGGGTACCTTTACTTTAGAGTCAAACCGCATATAATGAGCCTTAAGAGCTTTCCTTAGGTAGAACCACAATAAACCCTAGTAGATGTCCTAATAGACGTTTTACTCTTCCTTGATTATATGCTTATATTTGATACTGACTTTTGTGTTTTATTTTGATTGCATGACATGGCATTTCATTTCATCATAAAAGGCGTCAGTTCATATTCAGTTGCTAGATAGAAAGCTTGTCATGGAAAAAGGGTTTCTTGATAAAGTGGAGGATAATGCGGCTGTCCGAACTTGGTCTGAAACAATGCAGTGAGAAAAATGCGATAGTTTGGCTGATGGATATGTATCAGAATTATGGGACTTTACGCGCATCAGTGTAACTCAAAACAATTTGCAAGAATTGAAGAAAATTTGGGATCAGTGGAATGACGAGGTTAGACAGCTATTTTATAATAATTATGGGGATTTGCCTTATTTGCTTGACGTGAAGGTGGACAAGCATTTGTTTCGAGCCCTCGCCCAGTTTTGGAATCCTGCTTACAACTGCTTTACATTTGGAAAGGTCGATTTGGTGCCTACGATAGAGGAATATGTGGCTTTACTCCGATGTTTAAAGTTTCAAGTAGACAGGGTCTACTCGAGAGCGGTAAATATGCCAACCTTTTCAAAGAAGCTGATGAGTATAGCAGGGATGAGTGAGCAGTGGGTTGCTGCACGGATTAAACAAAAGGGGGATAGTAAGTGCGTTTCTTGGAGAAGTTTGAAAGATGCAATTCTAACACACTCAGATGTGAAAAAGAGGTTAGATGTCTTTGCTTTAAGTATATACGGCTTGGTTGTCTTCCCTAAAGCATTGGGGCATGTGGATGAAGCAGTTACTGATTTATTCGACCGGCTTGATAAGAAGGTTATACTGATTCCAGTAATTTTGGCAAAAACTTTTAGGTTATTGAGTGCATATCGAAAGACGGGTGAAGGTAGATTTATTGGATGTGCACAGCTTCTACTCGCATGGTTTCACAGTCACTTTTGGAAGGTGGATAAGGTTTCGTATCGGGTTTTCTCTGAAAATTATTCACCACTAAAGGAGATAGTAGCTATGCCGAGGAAAAATGAAATTTCGAAGGAGAAGTGGATGACAATTCTTCAAAATCTTTAGGAGGACGTTGAGTGGAGAGCTCCTTGGTTGCTTCCAGATGAGATCCTGTATAGGTGTGGTAATTTTGATTGGGTTCCTTTGCTTGGTATTTGGGGAGCTGTTGGATATGCCCCATTATTGGTGCTAAGGAAATATAGGTCAAGGTAGTTTATACCTGCTACCCAAAGGATAGCTAATTGTGAATTTTCATACAAGGATGATGGTTATAGAAATAAGATTCAAGAGATGTCTAGTGCGTGAAAATAGACTCGCCGAATGAAGAGGTTAGCTGTGGGTTCGATGGCAACTTCTGAGTATCATGAATGGTGGGTTAGGAGGATTAACGATAATACACCTAAGTTAAATCAGGAAAACAGCCAGTCAATACAGGAATCTTTGCGAGTCGTCCCTTCTGAGTTGGAAATTATAAGGTAGGATTTTGAAAGAAGAAATGCGGATTTAGAAAAGATGATAGAACAAATGAAGAAAGAAAATATGAACTTGAGATTAGACATAGATATTCAGAAGCTCGAAACTGAGAAATTAAGGAAAGAGACAAACAAGGCTGATGAGGAGCTAGGTAGTCTGAAGATGGATTATAAAAATTTACGTCATCAATGAAGCTGCTGGTGGGAAAAACTTGAACAAGTGGCAGCGAAATCGAGAAGAAAAGGAAAAAGCCGATAGATGGGAACAGAAATTCCAAGAGATGCAGAGGCGAAACGAGGCTTTAGAAAAGAGTTTGTTAGAAAGCCAAAAGGAAAAGGGCGAGTTAAAGGATAGGGTGACTGAGTTGGAAAGATCTATTCATCAGTATCGAAATCGAAATTCCGCAATAGAGTTGAAAGCAAGCTTGAGCAAGATTGAAGAAATGAAGAAAAGAATCGAAGAGCTAGAAACGGCGTTGCAAAATTGTGAAATCCGGATCAAGCACTTGGAAGCAAATGAAAATCGTAATAATGAACAGCTACACTACTTTCAGAACCAAGTTAGGAGCAGAGATCATATTATGGGGGAAGCTGTGGTCCAGATCCGAGAAGTAGCTGATCACGTACAAACTTTGGCAGTACAGGCAGACATGCTGAGTGTGGAGTATGAATTAGAAGCAGATCGGGGGCAAGAGTTAGCTGTGCTACTTAGGAAGATTAGAATGCTGAGTAATAGGGCAAAGCTTTATTTGTAATTCACTTTATGTAAAGAAATTTGCTTTCTAGTAAAGTTTTCTTAAATGAAATTGAATCAAAATTGACGCCTTTTTGCATTCATTTCATGCATTGCATGCATTAAAAATAATAATAAAAAATACTAAAAGATTTTAATTAATTTCTCAGATAATCTAGAAACCAACCAACCTACCAAACACCGCTACGGTACTCGATCGAAAACTAAAGACATGGACCAAAGGCTAGAACAGTTCCAAAAGGAAATGCAGGAGCAGGTTCAACAGCAAATGAATGAGCAGTTTGAGAAAATTCAGCAAAAAATGATAGACAAAATGATAGAATCTCAAGGGAGTATGATGGCCCAGTTAACTCAATGGTCGAACAAGGGAACTGATAAAGGAAAAGGCTCAGTGCTTAATGTTGAAGAAGGAGACAATGAGGGACCTGTCTATCCTCCAGACTTTACCCCCAGCAAGTTGAGATATACCCGCGCAGGTCATCTGTTACCATTAAGCCTCAGTAGTTTCAGGACGACGCTGCGACGCTAATGAATCTTCATGCTGGATCAGGCTCTAACCCGGGAGTTAACCTTGTTAATCCTGCTATCCCTGACTTCGATGAGACAGCTGTGAAGGAGAAAATGAATGATGAATTGCCAAAACAGCTAGAGGAAAAGTACAAATGGCTGGAAGAGAAATTTAGAGTGATGGAATGTGCGGAGAGCTACTATGAGATGGATGCTAAAGAATTGAGCCAGGTTTCGGATTTAGTACTCCCTTACAAGTTCAAAATGCCAGAGTTTGAGAAGTACAACGGAACTAGTAGCCCCGAAGCTCATATTACCATGTTTTGTAGGCGAATGACTGGGCATGTTAATAATGACCCACTGCTAATACATTGCTTCCAGGATAGCTTCACAGGGGCAGCGTCCAAGTGGTACAATTAATTGAGCCGTACCAAGATTAATTCGTGGAGAGATTTAGCATAGGCATTCATAAAACAATACAATCATGTGACTGGTATGGTATCTGATAGAATCACTCTACAAAATATGGAGAAGAAACCTGGTGAAAGTTTTAGGCATTATGCACAGAGGTGTAGGGAGGTTGCTGTCCAAGTTCAACCGTCTCTTCTAGAAAGGGAGATGACAATGCTCTTTGTTAATACATTGAAGGCCTCATTTATTACTCACATGTTGGGAAGTGCTACTAAAAGCTTTTCTGACATAATTATGAATGGTGAAATGATAGAAAATGCTATCAGAAGCAGGAAGATAGATACGAGAGAAAGTAGCAGAAGGTCAGCATCGAAGAAAAAGGAAAACGAGGTCAATAACGCCAGCTACTCAAAGACGATTATGGTAAATTAGCCAAGAAAGGTGGCTGTTAACTAACAAGGAGCTGACACATGGAAAAACAATGAAAAGCCCCAATTTACGCCCATTCCAATGGCGTATAAGGAGTTGTACCAAAAGTTATTTAATGAACACGTAGTTTCTCCCTTTTATCTAGAACCTCTACAGCCTCCGTACCCCAGGTGGTACGATGCAAACGCACAATGCGATTATCACGCGGGAATCGTGGGGCATTCCATAGAACATTGTACGACGTTCAAAAAGCTGGTTGAAAAACTCATAGGCATGGACGTCGTTAAATTGGATGATTCACCCAATACAGAGGATCTGTTACCTAATCATAATGATAATGGAGTGAACATGATAGGTGAGAGCATGGGTAGAAAAATCAAGGAAGACATAGCAAAAGTGAAAATTCTTTTGAGATGGCTTGGAGGAATATGGTAGAAAGGGTATTGTTTATTTTGGATTCAGAGAGAAGCTTTGAAGGGGTGAAAAACTACTGTGAGTTCCATCACGGGGAGGGACATGAGATTCAAGAATGTACAGAATTCAGAGCCTTGGTTCAAGGCCTGATGGATGACAAAGAAATAGAGTTTTATGAAGAGGTTAAGGAAAAGGGGAGTATCTGCACATCCGAATCCACAAAGATTTCAAGGGTAACTCAGCCTGTGGTCATTATCTCGCAACCAAAGAACGATAAAATGAGAACGCCAGTAATGCCAAGGATCATAATAAAGAAACCTGCAGCCTTTCCTTACCAAGATAGTAAGAAAGTACCATGGAATTAAGAATGCAATACAACTGTCCCTGGAAAAGAGATTATAGATGATCGGGGTATAGATACCTATCCAGAGCTGGTGAAAAAAAGGGCCGTAACAGTGGAGCAAAAGGGGAAATATCTGAGCATGTGTCATCCACTAACGAGCCAGTAAAAGAGGAAGAAGCTGTGGAATTCCTCAAAATTTTGAAGCATAGTGAGTATAATGTGGTCGAACAGTTGCATAAACAGCTGGCTCGCACATCCATACTAGCCTTGCTCTTGAATTCCGGAGTACACCGTAGTGCGTTGATGAAGGTGTTGAACAATACCTATGTAGCCAATGATATTTCTGTCAATAAATTGGATCGATTGGTCAATAATATCAGTGCTGATAACTTCATATTCTTCAACGATGATAAGATACCACCTGGAGGCATGGGGTCCACTAAGGCTTTGGATATCACTACACGATGCAAGGGGTATACTTTGCCAGGTCTGTTAATTGACAATGGATCAGCTTTAAACGTGTTGTCGTTATCCACACTTAACAGGCTTCCCATAGACAGCTCACACATGAAAACATGCCAAAACATAGTGAGGGCATTTGATGGTACCGAAAGAAAGGTTATGGGAAGAATTGAGATACCCCTATTGATTCGCCCAACAGTTTATGAGATGGATTTCCTCGTGATGGACATTAAACCCTCCTTCAATTGCTTATTGGGAAGACCAAGGATACATTCGGCCGGGGTTGTGCCGTCATTATTACATCAGAAACTAAAGCTAGTATCAGAAGGTCGACTGGTGACAATAAACGCCGAAGAGGATATTATAGCGGCTGTATCCAACGAGGCGCCGTATGTGGAGACCAATGACGAATCGGTAGAATGCTCTTTTCGATTTCTGGAGTTTGTAAATGCAACATTTGTTCGTGACGGGAGCAAAATTCTGGTACCTAAAATATCCAGAACTATAGAAATGGGTTTGCAATTGTTGGTAGGAAAATGAGCTTTACCCAGAAGAGGATTAAGGAAATACCTGCAAGGGAGAATTGGGGTCCCAGCACTAAAAGAGAAACAAGACAGCTTTGGTTTAGGGTACAAGCCAGATAGAGGGCAGAGAAGGAAAGAGCTGGAAATGAGGCAAGAAAGAAGAAGGGCGCGTTTGAATGGGGAGAAAATCAAATGGGAGCCAATGATCATTCCTCACATATCCAAAATCTTCGTATCTAGAGGGACATTCATTCTAAGAGAAGGGTACTGATTGAAGAAAGCATTGAAGAGACGTTGGAAAATGTGCACATCAATGTCATATATGAGAAAGCCAACGATGAAGGGAGCATGTTAGATATCTGCCCTTTTGAACCTAGGAGTGTTTTAAATAATTGGACTGCGGAAGAAATACCTGAAGTCTTTAGAACTCTCTTAGAGTAATGTTCAGAACAAACTTGTTATTTTAGCCTAGAAATAATAAGAACTCCTTCGTGAAAAAAACTTATATTTAGATATTATTATTTTAATAAAATACATCTTTGCAATTGTTTCAAGCAAATATTCTTTTATTTTTTCCATATAAGTAAATAGATTAATCATTCTTTATAATCATATCGCACAAATAATGGTACATAAATTCATACATTCTTTTGTTACCATATTAGGTCCTTGTATATCAATGACGTGAATGGCGCCGCTACAAATTCAGAGTTTCCTTTTGAACAAAACATGTGTTTAGAGGGATCGCATGACTTTGAAGGTGAAGTAGATTGTGGTTTATCCTTGGACTTATTGAGGATGGTAGAACAGGAAGAGAAACAGATCCTACCACACAGAGAAACAATTGAAACTGTGAGCTTAGAAGAAGGGAAAAAAGTGAAAATTAGAACAGAGATTTCTGCAAAGACAAGACCAGACCTTGTCGAATTACTCTAGGAATTCAAAGATGTCTTCGCATGGTCATACCAAGATATGCCTGGGTTGAGCACGGACATTGTAGTGCATCGTCTACCTATAAGGGAAGATTGTAAGCCAGTTCAACAGAAGCTCAGAAGAATAAGACTTGATATTGTGCTTAAGATAAAAGAGGAGGTCAAAAACCAGTTTGATGCTGGGTTTTTGCAGGAGGTCAAATATTTTGAATGGGTAGCCAACATCGTTCCAGTCCCTAAAAAAGATGAAAAGTACAAATGTGCGTGGATTATAGAGATTTGAACAAAGCAAGCCCGAAGGATAATTTCCCATTGCCACATATTGATACTTTGGTGGATAATACAGCGGGATATTCACTCTTTTCTTTCATGGATGGTTTCTCATGATATAATCAGATAAAGATACATCCTGAAGATATGAGAAAGACTACATTCATTATTTTGTGGGGAACATTTTGCTATAAAGTGATGCCATTCGGATTAAAGAATGCAGGTGCAACATATCAGAGAGCCATGGTAGCCTTGTTCCATGACATGATGCACAAGGAGATTGAGGTTTATGCCGATGATATGATAGCCAAATCCAGAACAGAGGAGGAACATGTACAGGTCCTAAGGAAATTGTTCTTAAGTCTAAGGAAGTTTCAACTCAAACTCAATCCGACGAAATGCACTTTTGGAGCTAGGTCAGGAAAGTTGTTGGGTTTCGTAGTTAGTGAAAAAGGAATTGAGATTGACCCAGAAAAAGTTAAAGCAATACGAGATTTATTGCCACCACGTACTCAGAAAGAAGTTCGAGGTTTCTTAGGAAGATTGAATTATATTACTCGGTTCATTTCACAGTTGACCGAGAAATGTGATCCTATATTTCGCCTTCTGAAGAAACATAATCCTGGTGTTTGGAATGAAGAATGCCAGGAAACTTTGAAAAGATAAAGCAGTACCTATCCAATACACCAATTTTGTCACCACCTAGCCCAGATAGACCATTGATTTTGTATTTAACGATGTTCGACAATTCCATGGGATGTGTGTTGTGTCAACATGATGTGACTGGAAAGAAGGAAAAGGCGATATACTATCTCAGTAAGAAATTCACTGATTGCGAGATGAGATATTCGTCTATCGAAAAATTATGTTGTGCCTTGATTTGGGCGACAAAGAGGTTGAGGTAGTACTTACTCTATCATACAACTTGGTTAATTTCAAAATTAGACCCTTTAAAGTATATGATGGAGTCCACAGTGCTGAATGGGAGAATGGCTAGATGGCAAATCTTACTCTCCGAATTTGATATAGTATATGTAAGTCAAAAGGCCATCAAAGGGAGTGCAATAGCAGATTTCTTGGCTAGCAGAGCTTTAGAAGACTATGAGCCTCTGGACTTTGACTTCCCGAATGAAGACTTGATGTATATAGCAAATTCTGAAGAGGATTCTCAAGAAAATCATTCTTGGAGGATGAACTTTGACGGAGCTTCAAATGCGTTGCGTAATGGGATTGGGGCAATCCTGGTATCTCCAAACGGAGATCATCATACTTTCACTAGTAAGTTAGACTTTGATTGCAGCAATAACATGGATGAATATGAAGCTTGCATCATGGGTATCCAGGTAGCCATAGTGTGAAAAATCAAGACACTAGAAGTATATGGGGACTCGGCATTGGTAATATACTAGCTAAAAGGAGAATAGGAAACGAGAGACCCAAAGTTAATCCGTTATTGGAGATTGGTTCTGAATTTGATTAAAGAGTTTGACAATATCATTTTCTGGTATCTTCCACGAGAAGAAAATCAGATGGTTGATGCTCTGGCTACACTAGCCTTCATGATTAAAGTGAATAAATTAGAAGACATGAAGCCCATTCAAATCAGTATTTATGAGATCTCGGCCCATTGTTACAGCATTGAAGAGGTGGAGAATGATAATTGCCCTCGGTACCAAGAGATATTGCAATACGTGAAGGATCGAAAATATCCTAATCAAGCAACGGAGAATGATAAGAGTACAAAAGGGGAAAAGATCGAGTACTGTTGAGATGCGTGGATGCTATAAAGGTTAAGGAAATCTTAGAAGAAGTCTATGAGGGTGTTTGTGGAACACACGCCAATGGATTCACCATGGCTAGATAGATCATGAGATTCGGATATTACTGGTCTACCATGGAAAGAGATTGCATCAATTATGCCAAGAAGTGTCATAAATGCCAAATTTATGGGGATAAAATGCATGCACCTCCTGCACCTCTTCACGTTATGACCTCTCCATGGCCATTCTCCATGTGGGGTATGGATGTCATTAGACCAATATCACCGAAGGCTTTTAATGAGCATCGTTTCATTTTTGTGGTTATTGATTATTTCACTAAGTGGGTAGAAGCAGCCTCATATACGAATGTCACGAAGTCAGCAGTCAGTAATTTTTTGAAGAAAGAGATTATATGTCGATATGAAATGCTTGAAAGGATCATATCTGATAATGCACTGAATTTGAACAACAGCACAATGGCGGAAGTCTGCAATCAGTTTAATATTAGACACCATAATTCATCATCATATCGCCCAAAAATGAACGGTGCAGTGGAGGCGACCAACAAAAACATCAAGAAGATTGTGAGAAAAATGACTGAAACTTACAATGACTAGCATGAGAAGTTGCCGTTCGCTCTTCTTACTTATCGAACGTCTATCAGAACTTTTACTGGGGCAACGCCTTTTTCTTTGGTTTATGGGATGGAGGCAGTTTTACCCATTGAGGTTGAAATTCCTTCTCTCCGAGTATTGGCTGAACTAAAACTAGATGAGGCCGAATGGATTCAATCTCTGTATTATTAGTTGAACCTGATAAAAGAGAAAAGACTAAAAGCTATTCGTCACGATCAAATGTACCAGAAGCGAATGAAGAAAGCTTATAATAAGAAGGTTCGTCCTAGAGAATTTCATGAGGGAGACTTGGTGCTGAGAAAGATTCTCCATTTGCAGAAGGATTTCAGAGGGAAATGGATGCCAAATTGGGAAGGACCTTATGTTGTAAAAAAAGCTTTTTCCGGAGGAGCTTTGATTTTGGCTGAGATGGATGGTAAAAATTTGTCGAATCCTGTGAACTCGGATTCAGTCAAGAAATATTTCACCTGAAGAGTGGGGAGGGATCAAAGTGAAAACTCGCAAAGAGAATTTAAATAAAAAAAAGGGAGAGGCCAATGTGAAAATCCGCAAAGGGCCCCTTGAGCCCAAAGGGGATTTGAGTTAAAAACCTGAAAAGGGCGGCTCAAATACTGACCAACTGGGGCATGTAATGAGCGTGATATACCTGAATCAACAAGAAATGGTAGGCGACATCTTGGGGCATCAATGAAGTACTGTAGATCTCCTAAACACATGTTAAATTCAAAATGATTCTTAGTTTGCACGGAGAAGTTCAAGCTACGATATCCAAGGCATCTAGTCTTCATATTACTTATATAAAATTTGTTTGTTCTTGTAATACTTTATTCTTCACTGTTCTTGAATATCTTTTTCTTTTCAAGACACTTTCTCTCAATAAATTCTTTTTCTTTCATAATCTCGGTGCGAGCATGTTGCATTAGAATAATGATTAATGGACTAATATACTTTCACAAAGGAAGTTTTGCATATTACTTTGGAAGATTCTAAATAATACAGTAACCTGAAGTAGGACTATTGTTTAGAACATGCCAAGTTTGAAAGTTGAAATGTCTAAGATTTTGTCAAGATATCTTGTGGGTGGCAAAGTTTTAATCACCAAGAAGAAGTTCCCTTTAAAAGAAAATTCTTCGTTTATGCAAGAGCATTTGGCATGACACCCTGGGAATGGTGTAAGAGACCAAAGAGTTTCACATTCGGTATCCTTAAATTGTGATAGAAGAGGATTGAGAAAAGGCCAAATCTTTTTACTCTTGGGTTACAACGGGAGAAAGATGGTATAAATTTTGCATCATAGTGGATCAAACTTGGAGGTTTACAGTGGGGGGACAATCTGGTCAAGTGTTTCTTTGGAGACGCCAGCCAAACAAAAGGCTATAGCACATTAGTGATAAAGCCTTAATAAACTTTGAGCAATGATAATTTAAGCGAAAAAAGGGATCAATCTAAAAAATAACATTCTACATTCATACAAACACCATTCACACATGTCTAGTTAGGAGCATTTGATGCATTTCGATCATGCCATCCTAATCTTAGGCATATTTAAGTTCATTATACAGGTCATGTTCCTCAGAGAATAGATCGGTGAGATCACAAGACCTTGCCTCCTTGGTTTGCAGTGGAGCAGGCTGAAGATAACAGATTTTACCTTCCTGCATCGATAGTGAAGTAGATCGAAGACACCAGCCTTGCCTCCCTAGGTTGAAGTGGAGTAGGTTGAAAATAGAAGATCTTGCCTTCCTGTACTGGCAGTGAAGCAGATCAAAGATATTTAGTCTTATCGCCTTGACATTGCAATGGAAAATATTGAAACCACAACGGCGAATCTTATTTCCATGGCATTGTAGCGGAGCAGATTGAAGCCACAACGGCGAATCTTATCTCTCTAGTATTAAGGCTTGGATTAGCTGAAGTGGAGTGGATTAAAGCTGTGGGCAGCGAATCCTATCTCGTTAGTATTACGGTGGAGCAGATTGAAACCACGACGGTGAATCTTACTCCCCTGACGGTGTAGTGGAACAGATTGAAGCTACGACGGCGAATCTTGTTTCCTTAACATTGCAATTTAAAAGACTGAAGCCGCGGCGGTGAGTCTTACTTCCCTGGCATTGAAGCGGAGCAGATTGAAGCCACGACGGCGAATCTTATCTCCCTAGCGTTAAGGCTTGGATTAGTTGAAGTGGAGAGGATTAAAGCTGTGGGCAGCGAATTCTATCTCTTTAGCATTACAATGGAGCAGATTGAAACCATGACAGTGAATCTTACTTCCCTGGCGTTGTAGCGGAGCAGATTGAAGCCACGACGGCAAATCTTATCTCCCTGAAGTTGCAGTGGAGCAGATTAAAAACTTAGATCTTATCTCTCTGAAGTTACAGAGAGCAGATCGTATATAGTCTTATCTCCTTGAAGTTACAGTGAGGCAGACTCAAGTTGAAGTTATAAGTCTTATCTCCTTGAAAGTTGCAGTGGAGTAGATTGAAGTACTAATTCCTATGCCCCTGAAGATGTGGTAGGAAGGCATAAGGCTACTTGAAGAAGAGTACCAAAAGACAGCATGACCGGGCTAAATTTGGCAATTTTAAAAGTCTTTGTTCCATTCCCGTTACACGATAATGAGCAAAGAAGGGCAGCTGTAATACCTAAATTTTGCCCGGCCCTTTAATAAATAAAAATAAAATAAAAAGTCCAGTTTGTTTTACAAAGTCGAATCCAAAACAAGTAATTGGCCCAGAATACATGGCCCAAATTGGAATAAAGCAGAGGCCCAAAGCTTCGTGGCCCAAATCAGTTGCAGAACCCTAGGGTTTCTAAGAAAACCTTCGTGCCGCAGCCAGGATCCACACGAGCCGCGTCCCCGATCTTCACCTGCACAACAAGAAACAACAAAAAAGGAAAAAATTCAAAGATTTTGAATCAAAAGCGATTCGTTTCTTTATTTTCTATTTTATTATGGCTATAAAAAAGCCATTGATACAGATTCGAAATCAATAAGAGAAACATTTATTTTCACAGCAAAGAAAAACAATAAGTTCAATACTAAGAAAGCAGAAAAATCGATTCAAAGTCTATATCTTTCTTTCTGTTTTACTTTAGTCTACTGTTTTTATTTTTTTTATTTTTTCATCCGCATATAAATAAATATAAATACAAAAGGAAGTAAAACAACCTGTATTCGAGTCCCAACCGTCGCGGATGGCCGAGGAAGTCGTCTCCGAGGATTGATGGCCAGAAACCGAAAGGTTTCTTGAGATTTGGGCCCTTTCCGCCAATATTTTGGCAATTTCGGGGCTAAATTCAAGTTTTAGAGGTTTCGAAAGGGTCGAATCTGAGATTTATGGCTTTTTGGCCACCGCATATGGTGACGTCGTCGCCGGTGGCCGGTGGCCTGATGACCGGATAGGAGGCCGGATGACTGGGGGAAGAGAGCAGTTTTGAAGGTTCTTTTTTTAAAAACAGAATGAAAATGAAGTTTTTTTAACTAAATTTTGGCTTATATAGCCTACTGAAAATGACACTGTTTGAAGGAGGGGTGATCCGCGCGTCGACCCGACCCGGATCCAGGATCCGCGTGTTTTTTATGCGGAGGGGAAAATTGCGGTTTTGGCCCCTCCGCCTTTTAATATATTTCCAATTAGGTTTTTTTTTTATTTTTTAATTCGCCCTTTAATTTATTTTGAATTTCAATTTAACCCTACTTGAATGACACCGTTTTAGAGGAGAAGAGAAAACTTTCCTTTCAGCCCCTCTATGTAATTCGCGCATTCAATTTAGTCCTTTTACCTCCAATTATTTGCGAATTTGCCCCAGATGTTTGTCTACAGTTCAATTTAGTTGTTTTTTTCTTTTCTTCTTTATTTTTTAATTAATTGATAATGTAATTATTTTATGTATATATATATATGTAATTATTATTATTTTATCTACATATGTATATATTTATATTTTTCATGAATATTTTTCTATATTTCATTTTTAATAAATATTTTTGTATTTATTCGTATATATTTATGTTTTAAAATGGTTAAATACTTACTTATTTTTTATTTTTATATATACATATAATTTCGTATTCTTATTTATTTTCATAAATACATTATAGATTTTGCTATGTATATAAATTTTATAATTCTAGATTTTATATGTAAATCCACATGCATTTTTTTAAAAAAAGGGTTCAATATGTATATTATATACCTTTTATTCTTTTTTATTTAATTCTTTCATTTGTTTATTAATTTGTGTTTTCATTTATATTATTGTTTATCTTGTTTATTTATTTGATATTCTTGCATCGTCATTGTTCATTTTTATGCATATTAGTTTCGTTTATTTATTTGTTTATATTATTTTTATGCCATTGATGTATTTATTGTTGTTGTATTTATTATTGTGGCATTTGTACATACAATCTAACATTACGTCATCTTTTCACTCGAATTTAAAAATAGAACTTTTCAAAATAGAGATAATACTCGTATTTAGGATTTTCAAGAAAAATGAGCCCTAACGTATTGGGTTCCGATTTTCTTCGTAAAATCTAACTATCGAGGATTGCTCTTTAATCAAGCAAAATAAAACTTGTCATCGGGAATTCAATAGGTTGTGTCCTAACGTATTGGATGTGACACATTGATTTCTCGAGACAAAGATTTTTTAAAAATAAAGGAAATATTGAATGTTTGAGATTTTAGGAAATTGTGCCCTAACGTATTGGGCTGCAATTTGTTCATAAATTTTAAATAATTAGATATTTTCTTAAATTTTATTACATGAGTTTTTTTGACTAACTCATTTTGAAGAGAATAAAATGTTGTGCCCTAACGCATTAGGTGTGATATTTTTCTTTTTTTCAAAATGAAAAAGTCTTAATAGATAATTTAATTTAATTAAGGATCGCATTTTTTTAAAACTCTCGACTTTAAGACATTAATTAATCAATTTGGTACTAATTTTTGGGCGTTACGAGGGTGCTAATCCATCCTCTTACATAACTGACTCCCGAATCTGTTTTTCTAAAACTCGTAGACCAAAGCTATTTTTTTAGGTGATCCAATCACACCTCAATAAAAGATTGGTGGCGACTCCCAATTTTTGTTTTTTTTTAAAGTCGACAACTAATTTTTGTTTTTTTTCCAAAATAGAAATGGTTTCGACAACGGCAATTTGGATGTAGACAACCGATTTCCGTGGAACCTGAGGTGTTTGACGATCACCACAAAATCGGCCTTCGGCAATTGAATACGGATTGGCCGAGATTCTGGTCCGAGTTCATCGAAATGTGGGAAGATAGGTATGCTTATATACCTAATAGGGAACCGATCAACGTTCCGGAGTTAGCGTCGGTACCGGAGTACATGCCATGGTTTAGGATCTATGGCAAGCCGTGTTTACTATCGATAGAGGAGAGGCAGCGGCAATTACGTAACCAAAGGGAGCGACGTGGCCCTTTAAATCCAAGAAGAAGGGACGACGACGCAGGCCCATCAACTATGCCCAGAAATTCGCCCAGCCCATCATCAGCGCCCATAGAATCACCAGGCCCGGTAGAACACGAACACGATCCACCGACCCAGCAGTTCAACCGATGATACCCACGCAACCGCCTTTTCAGATGATGCCAGGTGCATTTCCTAGCCCTTTTATGTATCCTAACACTTATATGTTTCCTTTTCCGAGTCCTATGGCAAGTTGGAGCCAATGGCCCAGTTCAGCTCCATTTCCTGTTACGCCGAGTGGACCGCCGATGTATAGGCTAACGACGCACGAGGAATCGCAAGAGGGGCCGTCGAGGAGCTCTTCCTTTTACCAATCCCCACCACCGTATGGGTTTGAAAGACCGTCGCCGTTGGTGATGCAAACACCTCCATATTCACAATTCTATCAAGGTGGTTCATCGTCCCAACTTCGACAACCAGATGCCCTACTAGAAGAACCAGAATCCCCGCAGGAAGAACCAGAACTGCCGCCAGAAGCTGGACAAAGGAGGAATCCAACGCGTAACCGTCGACGGCCCCCATGTAGCACTAAATCCCGTGGGCACAGACATTGATTTTTGTATTTAAATTTATTTGTAAAATATTTCGAATATTTTGATATTTTTTGAGGTAATAAAATAGAAATTTTTTTGAGTTATTACTTAAAAACCCTAAACCCTTAACTTATTAAAAATTTATAAATTTATAATTTATAATTAAATATATAATTTAATTGACAAACCTTAAACCCTTAACAAAAAACCCTAACCCTTAATTAGAAACCCTAACCCTAAAATTAAAAACCCTAAACCTTAAATTAAAAACCCTAACCCTTAACTTAAAAACCTTAACCCTTAAATTAAAAACCTTAAATCTTAAATTAATAACCCTAAACCTAAACTTAAAAACCCTAAACCCTTAACTTAAAAACCCTAACCCTTAACTTAAAAATCCTAACCCTTAAATTAAAAACCCTAAACCTTAGCTTAATAACCCTAAACCTTAACTTAAAATCCTAAACCCTTAACTTAAAAACCCTAACCCTTAACTTAAAAACCCTAACCTTTAAATTAAAAACTCTAACCCTTAAACTAAAAATCCTAAACCTTAACTGAAAAATCGTAACTCTTAACTTAAGAACAATAACCCTAAATTAAAAACCCTAACCCTTAAATTAAAAACCCTAAACCTTAAATTAAAAACCCTAACCATTAACTTAAAAACCTTAACCCTTAAATTAAAAACCTTAAACCTTAACTTAATAACTCTAAACCTTAACTCAAAAACCCTAAACCTTTAACTTAAAAACCCTAACCCTTAACTTAAAAACACTAAATCTTAAATTTAAAACCCTAAACCTTAACTTAAAAACTCTAAACACTTAACTTAAAAACCCTAACCCTTAACTTAAAAAACCTAACCCTTAATTAAAAACCCTAACCCTTAAATTAAAAATCTTAAACCCTTAATACAATTATACCCTAAACCTTAAACTTAAAATCCCAAACCCTAACCATTAAATTAAAAACCCTAAACCTTAAATTAAAAACCCTAACCCTTAACTTAAAAACTCTAACCCATAAATTAAAAACTCTAAACCTTAACTTAAAAACCCTAAACCATTAAATTAAAAACCCTCACCCTTAAATTAATAACCCTAAACCCTTAACTTAAAAACCATAAACCTTTACCTTAAAAACCCTAACCCTAACCATTAAATTAAAAACCTTAAACCTTAAATTAAAAACCCTAACCCTTAAATTAAAAACCCTAACCCTTAAATTAAAAACCCTAAACCTTAACTTAATAACCCTAACCCTTAACTTAAAAACCCTAAAACCTTAACTTAAAACACCCTAAACCCTTAACTTAAAAACCTTAAGGTTTTACTAACCATTAATACAATTATCGTTAATAATTTTACATTCACATAATGTTAGATTTGGAAAAATGTTTTGACTAGTACTAACAATTAATAATTAGATATAATTCGATAATTTTACTAACCATTAATCGATTATTAGTTAATAATTTTACATTCACATAAAGTTAGATTTGGAAAAATGTTTTGGTGGCACTAACAATTAAAAATTTGATATAATTTGATAATTTTACTCACCATTAATACAATTTATCAATTAATAATTTTACAAATATAATTTTTAACAATTACATTCACTATTAAGTAGTAGGGCATGATCGACTTGTATGGCTTGGATTTTGTATTTAAATTTATTTGTACAATTATTTTGAATATTTTGATACTTTTGATGTGATAAAAAGAATTTTTTGAGTTATTACTTAAAACCCTAAACCCTTAACTTATTAAAATTTATAAATTTATAAATTATAATTAAATATATAATTTAATTGACAAACCTTAAACCCTTAACAAAAAAACCCTAACCCTAACCCTTAACTTCAAAATCCTAACCCTTAATTAAAAATCCTAACCCTTAAATTTAAAACTCCAAACCTTAACTTAAAAACCCTAGCCCTTAAATTAAAAACCCTAAACCTTAACTTAATTACCCTAAACCTTAACTTAAAACCCTAAACCCTTAACTTAAAAATCCTAACCCTTAAATTAAAAGCCCTAAACCTTAACTTAATAACCTTAAACCTTCACTTAAAACCCTAAACCCTTAAATTAAAAACCCTAACCCATAACTTAAAAACCCTAACCCTTAATTAAAAACCCTAACCCTTAAATTAAAAACTCAAACCCTTAACTTAAAACCCAAACCCTTAAATTAAAAATCCTAAACCTTAACTTAGTAACCCTTAACCTTAACTTAAATACACTAAACCAATAACTTAAAAACCTTAACCCTTAACTTAAAAACTCTAACCCTTAAATTAAAAACCCAAAACCTTAACTTAAAAACCCTAAACCCTTAACTTAAAAACCCTAACCCTTAATTAAAAACCCTAACCCTTAAATTAAAAACCTTAAACCATTAATACAATTATACCCTAAACCTTTAACTTAAAACCGTAAACCTAACCATTAAATTAAAAACCCTAACCCTTAACTTAAAAACCCTAACCCTTAAATTAAAAACCTAAATCTTAGCTTAATAACCCTAACCCTTAACTTAAAACCTAAATCATTAACTTAAAACCTTAAGGTTTTTACTAACCATTAATACAATTATCGTTAATAATTTTACTGTCACATAATGTTAGATTTGGAAAATTTTTTGGTAGCACTAACAATTAATAATTTGATAATTTTACTAACCATTAATACAATTATCAGTTAATAATTTTAAATTCACACAATGTTAAATTTGGAAAAATGTTACGACTTCGTACTAACAATTAATAATTTGATATAATTTGATAATTTTACTAACCATTAATACAATTATCGTTAATAATTCTACATTCAAAAATGTTAGTCTGGAAAATGTTTTGACAGTACTAACAATTAATAATTTGATATAATTTGATAATTTTACTAACCATTAATACAATTTATAAATTAATAATTTTATAAATATAATTTTTACAATTACATTCAACTATTGCGATTAGGGCATGATCGACTTGTATGGCTTGTATTTTTGTATTTAAATTTATTTTTGTACAAATATTTTGAATATTTTGATATTTTTCATGTAATAAAATAGAGATTTTTGAGTTATTACTTAAAACCCTAAACCCTTAACTTATTAAAATTTATAAATTATAATTAAATATATAATTTAATTGACCAACCTTAAACCCTTAACAAAAAACCCTAACCCTAAACTATTAACTTAAAAACCCTAACCCTTAATTAAAAACCCTAAACCTTAACGTAATAACCCTAAACCTTAACTTGAAATCCCTAAACCCTTACCTTAAAAATCCTAACCCTAAACTTAAAAATCCTAACCCTTAAATTAAAATCCCTAAACATTAACTTAATAACCCTAAACCTTAACTTAAAACCCTAAAGCCTTAATTTAAAAACACTAACCCTTAAATTAAAAACCCTAAACCTTAACTGAAAAATCGTAACCCTTAACTTAAAAACAATACCCCTTAATTACAAACCCTAACCATTAACTTAAAAACCCTAACCCTTAAATTAAAAACCTTAAACCTTAAGTTAATAACTCTAAACCTTAACTTAAAAACCCTAAACCTTTAACTTAAAAACCCTAACCCTTAAATTAAAACCCTAACCCTTAAATTAAAAACCTTAAACCTTAACTTAAAAACCCTAAACCCTTAACTTAAAAACACTAACCCTTAACTTAAAAACACTGACCCATAAATTAAAAACCCTAAACATTTGACTTATTAAAAATTTATAAATTTATAAATTATAATTAAATATATATTTTAATTGACAAGCCTTAAACCCTTAACAAAAAAAACCCAAACCTAACCCTTAACTTAAAAATCCTAACCCTTAATTAAAAACTCTAACCCTTAAACTTAAAACACTAACCCTTAACTTAAAAACCCTAACCCTTAACTTAAAAACCTTAACCCTTAAATTAAAAACCCTAAACCTTAACTTAATAACCCTGAACCTTAACTTAATAACACTAAACCCATAACTTAAAAACCCTAACTCTTAACTTAATAATCCTAACCCTTAAATTAAAAACCTTAAACCATAACTTAATAACCCTAAACCTTAACCTAAAACCCTAAACCCTTAAATTAAAAACCCTAACCCATAACTTAAAAACCCTAACACTTAATTAAAAACCCTAACCCTTAAATTAAAATCACTAACCCTTAACTTAAAAACCTTAACCCTTAATTAAAAACCCTAAACTTTAAATAAAAAACCCTAACCCTTAACTTTAAAACCCTACCACTTAAATTAAAAACCCTAAACCTTAACTTAATAACTCTAAACCTTAACTTAAAAACACTAAGCCCTTAACTTAAAAACCTTAACCCCCTAACTTAAAAACTCTAACCCTTAAATTACAAATCCTAAAATTTAATTTAAAAACTCTAAACCCTAATCTTAAAAACACTAACCCTTAATTAAAAACCCTAACCCTTAAATTAAAAACCTAAACCCTTAATAAAATTATACCCTAAACCTTTAACTTAAAAACCCTAAACGTAACCATTAAATTAAAAACCTTAAACCTTAAATTAAAAACACTAACCCTTAAATTAAAAACCCTAAACCTTAACTTATTAAACCCTAACCCTTAACTTAAAACCACTAAAACCTTAACTTAAAAAACCCTAAACCCTTAACTTAAAAACCTTGAGGTTTTTACTAACCATATCTGATTATCGGTTATTAATTTTACATTCACATAATGTTAGATTTGGAAAAATGTTTTGACTAATCTTGACAATTAATAATTTGATATAATTCGATAATTTTACTAACCATTAATACAATTATTAGTTAATAATTTTACATTCACATAAAGTTAGATTTGGAAAAATGTTTTGGTGGTACTAACAATTAATAATTTGATATAGTTTGATAATTTTACTAACCATTAATATATTTTATCAATTAACAAATTTACAAATATAATTTTTTACAATTACATTCAACTATTGCGATTAGGGCATGATCGACTTGTATGGCTTGGATTTTTGTATTTAAATTTATTTGTACAAACATTTTGAATATTTTGATATTTTTTGATGAAATAAAATAGAAATTTTTTTGAGTTATTACTTAAAAACCCTAAACCCTTAACTTATTAAAAATTTATAAATTATAATTAAATATATAATTTAATTGACGGTTTTAAACCCTTAACAAAAAACCCTAACCCTAACCCTTAACTTCAAAATCATAACCCTTAATTAAAAACCCTAACCCTTAAATTTAAAACTCTAAACCTTTACTTAAAAACCCTAACCCTTAACTTAAAAACCTTAACCCTTAAATTAAAAACCCTAAACCTTAAGTTAATAACTCTAAACCTTAACTTAAAAACCCTAACCCTTAACTTAAAAACCTTAACGCTTAAATTAAAAACCCTAAACCCTAACTTAATAACCCTAAACCTTAACTTAAAACCCCTAATCCCTTACCTTAAAAACCCTAACCCTTAACTTAAAAATCCTAATCCTTAAATTAAAAACCCTAAACCTTAACTTAACAACCCTAAACCTTAACTTAAAACCCTAAACCCTTAACTTAAAACCCCTAAACCTTAAATTAAAAACCTTAAACCTTAATTGAAAAATCGTAACCCTTAACTTAAAAACAACACCCTTAATTAAAAACCCTAACCCTTAAATTAAAAACCCTAACCATTAACTTAAAAACCCTAACCCTTAAATTAAAAACCTTAAACCTTAACTTAATAACTCTAAACCTTAACCTAAAAACCCTAAACCCTTAACTTAAAAACCCTAACCCTTAACTTAAAAACCTTAACCCTTAAATTAAAAACCCTAAACTTTAACTTAATAACCCTAAACCTTAACTTAATAACACTACACCCTAAACTTAAAAACCCTAACTCTTAACTTAAAAATCCTAACCTTTAAATTAAAAACCTTAAACCTTAACTTAATAACCCTAAACCTTAACTTAAAACCCTAAACCCTTAACTTAAAAACCCTAACCCATAACTTAAAAACCCTAACCCTTAATTAAAAACCCTAACCCTTAAATTAAAACACTAACCCTTAACTTAAAAACCCTAACCCTTAATTAAAAACCCTAAACTTTAAATTAAAAACCCTAACCCTTAACTTTAAAACCCTACCACTT